>NC_043007.1:51866781-51879281 GCF_006345805.1 Octopus sinensis | reverse complement strand
TCATATGCACCAAATCAGTTGCTAGAAAGCCTTCATGAAGTGAAACAAGTAGCAACACCAAATGGCGGTGCCCCAGCATGGCCACAGCTCATAAGCTGAAACTGGAAAAATCAAAATCAAAAAAATCAATCAAAATCATATACATATAATATAATATATATACTATATATACATATATATATATATATATATATATAATTATATATATATATATATATAATAATATAATATATAATACTAATATATATATATATATATATATATACATATATATACATATATATATATATATATATATATATTATATATATAATATATATATATATATATATATAATATATATATATCTATATATATATATATCATCTATATATGTATATATATGATATAATATATATATATATATATATATATATATTTACATATATATTTACATATATATATACATATATATTTACATATATTTACCACCCCGTTGGAACGAACCAGTGGACTTCTTTGCCGCCTCACCTATAACCAGCGAGGCGATTACAAAAGAATGCATTGACATTAGCGAAAAAGATGTCCTACTAGCCATAGATGAAGTGGACACAAACTCAGCTGCTGGTCTAGACGGTTTCCCAGCCATCCTCCTCAAAGCGTGTCAGCATGCCCTGGCAAAACCCCTCAAGATTCTCTTCCAGAGCTTTCTTGCGAATGGCAAACTGCCAGGCAAGCTGAAAGAGGGAATAATTTCCCCAATACATAAAGGGGGAAGTAGAGCAGATGCCAAAAACTATAGGCCTATCTCTCTGACTTCACACATCAGCAAAGTCATGGAACGGATAGTCAGAAAGAAACTAATCGCATTCCTTGAGGAAAATAACTTGCAGAGTAATACCCAGCATGGTCTTCGACCAGGTAGGAGCATTATGACTGGGTGTTGAGGCAGTTACTCAACAAATCAAATGTGGACGTAATCTACCTTGATTTTGCAAAAGCTTTTGACAAGGTGGATTATGGTATGATATGACACAAACTACGTGACCTCGGCATAGCTGGAAAACTTGGAGTGTGGTTGCATGACTTCCTGAAAGATAGGAGTCAGGCAGTAGTGGTTAATGGAGCCACCTCTATGAACACACAGATAATGAGCGGTGTTCCACAGGGCACTGTCTTGGGACCACTGCGTTTTATATCTGCCCTCTCAGATATGCCCTCAAATGCCCGGATAGCCACTCTGGCCAGCTATGCAGACGATCCGAAAGTCTCGCAGAAAATACAGAACCCCAGCGATGTTGCACACCTGCAGCAGGAGTTGGACTCAATCTACAGATGGGCTGAGGATAATAATATGCAATTTAATGCTGAAAAATTCCAGGCCCTGCGCTACCAGCATCCAAAACTGAATATTAAACTTAGAGGATACACCGGTCCACGGGGAATTTCAATCCCAGAGCCTAAGTCTGTGAGGGACCTGGGTATCGACATGAGTGATGATACCTCTTTCCAAGTGCACATTACCAGGATGGCAACAAAGTGCAGACGACTGGCTGGGTGGATCCTAAGAACATTCAGAACCAGAGATAAGGAAACCATGATGGTCCTCTGGCGGACATTCGTCCTCAGTCGCCTGGATTACTGCTCACAGCTATGGTCACCCACCAGTGTAAAATTAACAGCGGACCTTGAAGCAATCCAGAGAAGATTCACAAAGAATATCGTCTCTTTGCAACAGCTCAGCTACTGGGAAAGGTTGAAACAGCTAAGACTCTACTCCCTGGAGAGAAGACGGGAGAGGTATGCAGTAATATATGTCTGGAAGATCCTGGAAGGATTTGTGCCAAATTTTGGCATTGTAAGCTACACCAATGCTAGAACGGGACGACACTGCATAGTGCCAAAGATCCCAGCAATGCCATCACGCTTCAGGACCAGCTTCTGCAACAGCCTGGGTTTCAAGGGCCCACAGCTTTTTAATATTCTCCCAAAGAGTCTGAGAAACTTGCACAAAGTAGATGTAGCGGTTTTTAAATCAAAGCTGGACATCTTCCTGTCAAAAGTCCCAGATCAACCTACCTCACGGCAAGAGGTGCAAAAGAGAGTAGCTGTATCAAACTCCATTCTTCACCAAGTGCCACATATTAGACGAGGTTCGTCGTAATAACAGTGTAGCACAAAACGGCGGTGCATCAGCATGGCCGCAGCTCTGAGCTGAAACTAGAATAAAATATATATATATATACATATATAAGAAAAACTTTTAGATGGCTGCCCACATGGAGTCCACAGTGATACATCTGATATATATATATATATTATATATATATATATATATATAATATATATATATATATATATATATTATATATATATATATATATATATATTATATATATATATATATATATTATATATATATATATATAAGGGCAAAAAAAAAAAAAATTCTTATGCCAAATATGCTGAAAATAGACTTTAAATTTCTACATAATTCATCAATATAAGCAAGCGTCTCGAAGCAAGCTGACAGAAATTTCTGAAAAAAATTCTATTAATACCGAATCGGTCCGATTTCTGAGTTAATTCATACAGAACTTTTTCGACATCAGCGGTAAATACGTTAAGAAATAAATGAAATACTTACTTGCAGTCATTGAAGAAGCGGACTACTTCCAGTATACTGCCGTATGAGTAATTCTTTATTTCTTTCTTATTAATGTGAGAGGGGGAGTATAAAATATATTTTAGATCGAAATATATATGGTTCAATTACTGTTCACGCAATTATTGCTGGCATTTTATTTAGCAACAGAGATTGAGTGGAAAGACTTTACATCTTTACATATTTGATCTTGTGAATACTTCCTTTTCTTTTAAATATAGCTTAGTGGCTAGAGTATTTGGTTTACGACTTTACGGTCGTGAGTTCGATTTCTGGCGGCGCGTTCTGTCCATGTGCAAGACACTTCATTTCCCATTGCTTCAGTCCACTCAGCTGGTAAAAATGTGTTGCACTTCTAGTTCAATGGGCCAGCCTTTCACAGTCAGTGTGACACGTTGAATCTGCCTGATAAATATGTTGAGGATATGCGTGTCTGTGGAGTGCTCAGCAACTTACAAGTTAATTTCAAGAAAGGCTGTTAATTTCAAGAACACGTTGTCCAATTGTGAAAATTACACGGAATAAAAAAATCTTATTCTCGAGAAGCAACTCTATTATCATATTAGCTTTAGTTTCATATAAACAAGCACTTCTGTACAGGTGTGTGGAGAGTGAATAAGCAGTTAGGTGCATGTGTATGCTTGTGTGCGTATATGTATGTGTATAGATGTATGTATGTGTTGATACATGTGGGCTTGTATATGCAAATGTATGCGTGTGTGTGTGTGTAAGTATGTATATGAATATGTGTGTGTATTTGTGCACGAGTGTATGAATGCATGTGTTTATGTTTGTCTGTGTGTATATATATATATATATATATATATATATATATGCATATACATATATATATATATGTATGTGTGTGTGCGTGCGTGTATGTGCATGTATGTGCATATATATGAGCATGTATGTATGGACGTGTGTGTATATAGCTAGTTTTGATGTTTCAGATAAATTGGAGGTTTCTACATAGCATGCATGTGACCGGAAATACAGAAGCTTATACCGGTCAACTTAATGACGTCACGTGGAGTGTAAAAATACAGTCCTGATGACATATTACATCTGTGTCCGCTTTCGGTGAGAGTTTTTACTGTAGCTGCATTGTTTGTATGTGTGTGTGTGTGTATGCATGCGAATGAGTGTATACATGCATCTATGTATATGTATGTATTTGCATGATGTGTGCGTTTCTGTGTGTATTTGCATGTGCGTATTAATATGTATAAGTGTATGAATGTGTGGTCCGAGTGTGTTTTGCTTTTTGCTGTTGTCCTTAGATATTTCAACGATATCTTCATGGTTTTCAGGAGATATTCAACTTCGTTATTGACTACTTCTCAACATTAACACTTCTTTCTTCCGCTCTGTTTGAAATTTCTTCCAACGCCGCCACCACCACCACCACCACCACCACCACCATTATTATTATCAAAGACCTGCCGAATTTCTATCTTAATGCTTCCATGTTTTTTCTGAATGGCCAAAGTGGTATTGTAATTGTAGACATATATCAAAGATAATGGAAATCTACAGAGATTTCCATGTTTTTCATGAGGTCGGGGTTCTTCGCACCTTGCTTTTATTTATTTACTCATTTTTATTAATGTAAGATTCAGTTGCTTTTAGCTGGGTTCATATAAAAATGACTTCTATCAAATATAAAAAACAATAGAAACAAATAACAAAGAAGAAATTGATGGAAAATAATGCATATATTATAATAAAAATGAATAATGAGAAAATATACTAAAGTGAGAAGGAAGAAATATATAAATGTTTTCAGATAAAAAATGACATACTTTGTAACAAGCGCTGTAGAGTAAAATGGTGGTGGTCTATGGTGAAGCGAATCTGCTAGAGTTCTTTGAGTTTCTCACATCGATAATGGTTTGGGGGAAATCACGTGCACACAACAATTTCCCATCTTTCTTGCATAGGGTTACACATACATACATACATACATACATACATACATACATACATACATACATACATACATATATACATATATACATACATACATACATACATACATACATACATACATACATACATACATACATACATACATATATACATATATACATACATACATACATACATACATACATACATACACAATATATGTATGTATCTGAGTATGTGTATGTGTGCGTGTGCGTCTGTGTATGTAGACATGTCACTATATGTTCTAATATATAAATGATTAAATACAGACACACACACATATATACAACTGGCACTCCGTCGGTTACGACGACGAGGGTTCCAGTTGATCTAATCACACTTAAATTACAAAACACACACACACACACACACACACACATATATATATATATAAATGCATGTATATATATACATATATATATGTGTGTATATATACATATATATATGTGTGTGTGTGTACATATACATATACCTTTATATATACATATATATACATACATACAGTCACACATACATACACACACACGAGCACACACACACATGGAAAAAGTCAAGGTAGAAAATGCTAAAATAATTTTATAAAAAACGTTTCAGTACCGGTTTCGGTCATTGAGACTTTTTCAACTGTAAGTATGGAAAAGAATTAAATTTTGGAAAAGTTAAATGAAAAGTATTTTAAAAGAATATTTGCATTGTATTCAAACACAAGGGGCATTTTCCTTGTTCTGCTTCTCTCTGTCTTTCTTGTCGGCTCTTGTTGGATCGAGGTCGTTGTGAATTCTTGGCAGAGAAGAAGAAGAAGAAGAAGAAGAAGAAGAAGAAGAAGAAGAAGAAGAAGAAGAAGAAGAAGAAGAAGAAGAAGAAGAAGAAGAAGAAGAAGAAGAAGAAGAAGAAGAAGAAGAAGAAGAAGAAGAAGAAGAAAGAATGCGGGAGTGCTATGATTGTAGTAGGACGTTAAATGGTCAAGTGCCCCGAAAGTGACTTGTTGTGGATGGTAGTAGTGATTGAATTCTTGAGATATCTCTTTTGAATGTATTGTTTATAATATATGCGTAGGTGTCATTTTAAACATAGTAAAGTAAGGAAGGAGGTGGCGGAGAGGAAGAAGTCGAAGAAGAAAGAGAAGGCGGAGAAAGAATAATAAAAGAATGCAGGATGGTATGATAGTAGTAGGATGTTAGATGGTCAAGTGACCTAAAAGTAATTCGTTGTAGATTATAGCAGTGATCGGGACTGTTTTTAATGAATTCTTCGGTATCTCTTTTGAATGTATCATTTTAAATATTTGTGTGTGTGTTATGCTAAGGTTGTATTGAATAATAATGCGTTCAAAAGGGGTCTGTATTTTGTGATAAAGAACGACTCTTTACTAATTCGTTGGCTACAGGTTGTATCGTCCCCCAATTGATAGAGGAAAAAAATCTGAAGCCTGGATTTTTGTTATTGGCGCAAATGTCGATGTGTTGGCTGAATGCTATTTTTCAGTTTTTCGGAATTTCTATCTGGGATCTGTGCAGAACCATCCTTTGATGCAGACTGTTTTTTGTTTGGCCTTATGTATTGCTCATGACACCCAGAGCAGGTTAGTGCGTATATCAGGTTCTCTGAAGCACATGTGAAGCTGCTATTCACAGTGAAACGTTATCCCTGTTTGAAGGAGAACTCTGATCCAACAATTATATTGACGCATATCTCACAGATGGGTCTTCCGCATTTTTTTTACTGACGGCTTCAGTGTTGCTGAGCGTATTTGGGCTTGTATTAGCAGACTTTTCATAGATTTGGGCTGTCTCTTGCTCTTTATGATGGTGTGTGTTTGGAGGATTAAGTTCATTCTGTGATCCTTTTTTTAGCAGGGGAATGTTTTTAAGAATGGTGTGGAAGGCTTTATTGTTAAGAGGGTTGTGTGTGGTCATATATTGTAGGTTGTAAATCCTTCTTTAATTTGGGATGTTTGAGTTCGTGGATGTTGGGTTGTAGGGCACGTTCAAAGCATATGTCATTTAGTGAAGATGGGTAGTTCCTGGTGATGAGTGGATCCTTTAGTTCATGTAGTCGTGTGTCTCTGGTGCTTGCATTAGAAACTATAGTACATATCCTTTTTGCTAATTTGAAGGGGATATTCATTCTGGTGTGTCTGTGGCGGCATGAGTTGAACGGTAGATATTGCTTGGAGTACGTGGGCTTATAGTATATATCTATTTCTATTACGTTGTTAAATTTCTTAATGAGAATGTCGAGGAAGGGAAGTTGTTGACAGCTGTATTCCATCGTGAATTGAATGTTTACGTCAAATCCATTTATAAGCGCTTGAAATTCTTTAAGTATCTCTATACTTTCTTGCCAAAGAATGAAACAGTCATCCAGGTATCTCTTCCAGTTATTTTCTATGTAGAGGGAGAATGGACTGCCCTATTTTCTAGAACCTTACGATAAAGACTAATTTCTAGATATCCCATGACTAGGTTAGCAAAAGAGTGGGCCATTCTCGTACCACACTTCTATACAAGAGGGAGGACAAGATAAAATTGATCGAAATTGCAAGAGACGGGCCTACAATTCCAGTCTGTTATATATTTTGAATATTGTTATCACTAGCGGTATCTAGATATAACTTTGTATTTTGTATTTTATGTGTAGATGTATATATATATATACAGATGTACATGTAATATGTACACATATATATACACATATATACATGCACTAGCACTATGACCCGGCAACGACGGGTCATAATGCTAGTATATATATATATATATATATATATGTATATATACATATATATATTACACACACACACACACACATATATATACATATACAGTAGAGCAGCGCTCAGTACGAGTGCACTATTGTACGAGTAACTTGCTGTACGAGCCGAAGCTCATGCAAATTTTTGTCTTGAAGTACGAGTAGAAATCTGAAGTACGAGCGAGTTTTATACAAGCGACCGCTAGTCGGTGCTGAGATCCCACAAGCTCTCCCAACAAGAGCATTCTTCGCTCGCTCAGTTCACGTGTTTATCTCCATCCATGTTGTGTTTTCCCAGTGTTTTGTTTAGTTTCGTGCATCTTTTGCTATTATTTTATAATATTTAGCCGTGATAGCCATGGGGTCCTAAGAAGATTAGTGCAAAGGACAGTGATGTAAAGAAGAAAAAGCTGATTACGATAGAATTGAAGAAGGAAATCCTTGATAAACATGAGAGAGGAGTGCGTGTAGTGGACATAGCACGCCAATACGACCGAAGCACGTCGAGGATCTGCATCATTTTGAAGAAAAAGAACGAGATCAAGGCCGTTACAACAGCAAAGGCTATCTCCAGGCTCTCTAAGCAACTCGCATCTGTCCACGAAACATTGGAAAAATTGCTTCTCCTGTGGTTCAACATGAAGTAAATTGCAGGGGTTACGGTTACGGAGACTATCATTTGCGAGAAAGCAGAACCCTGGAACATCGATAGAGGAGACATCAGCAGACGCATTTCAAGAAGAGCATTGGTGTTCATAGCGTCGTCAGGTATGGCGAAGCATTGAGCTCTGATACGAAGGCAGCTGAAGATTTCGTGCGTGAATTCCGTCAGTTCATCGTAGCCGAGGGGTACATCGCACAACTGATATTCAGCTGTGATGAAACTGGCCGGTTTTTTGGAAAAAATACCCAGAGGAACCTACATAACTGCAGAGGAGAAGAAAATGCCAAGCCACAAGCCTATGAAAGATAGGCTACCTCTCGACCTTTGTGCGAATGTAGACTTGAAGATTTAGCCACTTCTTGACTACCATTCCGAAAACCCACAAGTGTTCAAGTGGCACAAAACTCCGAAGGAGAAGCTGCAGGTCATGTGGAGGGAAAACGTTAAAGCCTGGGTCACCAAGCAATTCTTCAATGTGGAATCCAATAACCCACTACATTTCCTAAACCTGATCCAAAATTGTTTTCTCACATCGCACATCTTCCGAATTATTTAATCGGCACAATTTAAAATTAAACATGTGCTGTATGACATGGTACTAGGAGAATCATTGAAGTTGTTAAACTCCCTCAAATAATTGATAATTTCAGGAACTCGGAAGATAACTCTGTTGACACTTATTTCCAGAATGTTTCTCGAGATTCCGTGCTGACATTCTGAAAACGAAATCACAGGAAACATAACCACAATTGCCAAAATAGAGAGTTATTTCTCTCGGGATATTATGCATAGTGGTTGCTGCTGTGTTCCAGAAACGCATATCCCACTAAATTTTACATAGTAATATGCGAGAACGAACCGTTACTTAAACTATAATATCACTTTCAGGATGAATGTTAAAAGACATGAACAAACATCATTATCAAGTTGTATGTGGTATGTGAAAAATAAGGCATTGTCATCTTTAATATCCCTTTAGTTAACTTGGGTTTTACCCAGGGTAAGAATCTTCTGATTAAAAATCACACACACACACACATATGTATATATATATATACATTTTTTCCTTCTAAGACACGATGTGTATATATACAAAATATATTGTACATATATGTAATTTTGTACGTTTTCTTTTTGTGCGGATGCACTTTACACATGCATACAAATACACATACATATGTATATTCACACACAAATATATTGTTCAGTTATACAGGAGAACAAGAGTGTCTGTAGCTCATATTTCTATGTATATATATATATATATATATATAATATATATATATATATATATATATATATATATATAATGGTGACGTGAGAGACCACACGCACACTACGCACAGACTTTGTTAATCTCCATCTTCATCAAGAAATTCTTTCAACATATTCAATGTTTTGACATGTATTGTTTCAGTGAATTATATAAAGTTCTGTTTCCATTCACAGCTACCACCAGCACCAACACTACACCCCACCGCTTATGTCTACGCCTTTCTATCTTTTTGACCTTCGTTTTCTTGAAAAATTCATGGCTGCATGTAGCTGTTTCTGAGTTTTGCATGTGTATATCCTTTACATGAATTATATATATATATATATATATATATATATATATATATATATATATATATATATATATATATATTATATATATATATATATGTGTGTGTGTGTGTGTGTGTGTGTGTGTATTTATATGTGTGTGTACATATATATATATGTATATGTGTATAAATACATACACACACATACACACACATACACACATACACACACATACACACACACATACACACTCACTTACGCACACACACGCGCTCATATATACGCTAATAGAGGGAATGAGTGCACCGCATTGAAGGATAAATACTCTTCATTGGTTAGGGTATTGGAAAGTTGCGAGTTCGATTCCCGGCATTGCTTCAGTTCACTCAGCTGGTAAAAATGAGTTCTACCTGTAATTCGATGGGCCAGCCTTGTCACGTTTCGAGTGCGAGTGTTTGTGGAGTGCTTAACCACTTGTACGTTAATTTCACGAGCATGCTGTTTCGTTAATTGGATCAGTTGGAACACTCTTTAACAAATATAATTGATTTTCATAACGAGAAAAAATTCTCAGCAATTATCAAACTTTCTGTATGGATGGAAATATACGAAGCTACAAGAGACTGTAAGGGATTTGGAGATAAATAAATTAATATACATATCATGGGAGATGACTTACAGGAAATTTCAATTATTTTTTCCTCTGCGTTAGAAATTACGGTAACCATGAATTAATTAATTCCTTAATCATTTCATGTGAGAGCGCTCGTGTACACGAACGTCCAAATTTATAAACATGAATATAAACATACACTTATGTGTACATGCACATCCATACAAAATATGTATATACACGCTGGTACACACACATGCACACATAAACACACACATACACACCTACATTATGTATTCTTTTCGTTCTTGAGTATGTGCACAAAATAGTGGAATTTCACGTAATTTTGACGCCAAATTTGGTCCGTGGCGTTGTAAGTTGATGGGCTTGTGGATTCATAGGTTTGTATATATATATATGTATTTTGTGAAATGTGCCTGTCTTTTATGCATAATGTTCATGTAATGCATATAATTGATGTCCTGAGAAAAAAAAAACTTATCCAGGCTAGAGGAGTGGCAAAATGAGTGGGGGATCTTGCTTCAAAGTTCGAATTATGAGGTGTTGATTGAGTATGCAGGGGAAGAAGGTTTCCTCTCCATTGTATAAAAAGTTCACTGTTGATGTTATAACGTTTAGTTTTTCAGCTATGCAGAACTCGCATTTGCTGCCCCGTCCTCTGTATTCGCTAGCTTTAGCATTAAGGCTCTCTTTTTAAGTGTCTATAACATACTGGATAAAGATCTTGCTTCAAAGTTCGAATTATGAGGTGTTGATTGAGTATGCAGGGGAAGAAGGTTTCCTCTCCATTGTATAAAAAGTTCACTGTTGATGTTATAACGTTTAGTTTTTCAGCTATGCAGAACTCGCATTTGCTGCCCCGTCCTCTGTATTCGCTAGCTTTAGCATTAAGGCTCTCTTTTTAAGTGTCTATAACATACTGGATAAAGATCTTGCTTCAAAGTTCGAATTATGAGGTGTTGATTGAGTATGCAGGGGAAGAAGGTTTCCTCTCCATTGTATAAAAAGTTCACTGTTGATGTTATAACGTTTAGTTTTTCAGCTATGCAGAACTCGCATTTGCTGCCCCGTCCTCTGTATTCGCTAGCTTTAGCATTAAGGCTCTCTTTTTAAGTGTCTATAACATACTGGATAAAGATGTTGGGTGTTCTTTGTTTTTATTTCTGAACGAAGCCAAATGTGGCGTATATCGCTCTTAGAAGGTGTTTCCCGTCATTCAAATATAAGTTCTTGTTGTTCCGTTCAAATCCGTAATGCTTGCACGCTAATTATTTTTCCTGGCGCTTATTGGCTCAAGAGAAAGGTGTCCAGAGATATGCAGTTACAAGATCTTTGGAGGATGTTCCTAATGTTGTTATTTTTATTGTGATTGAAAATTATTGACCTTATATCAGGGAGGCTATAATAGCTAACTTTAACCGTATTTCTGTTGAAGATCTTATGAAATTTATGTGAGGGAATTGGTTATACATGAGTTTTAGGAATTTTCTTGTTGTGTTAGTGGTAGCATTCATACTATATGGGGGATCTTACCATAAAAGTTTTCTCTGCCTACGTCTTCTTGGTTTATCTACCAAGGTAATTCCTCATGTATGTACGAAGGTAATTCCTCCCGTATGACGAGTAGATCCAAATATCGTTTAGAAGAATTTCAAGAAATTCAAAGTATTAGACAACAAAAATACGGACAGAAAAAAATCACTCTTTTAAATATATCCGAAAATACATGTTAACACAACGTTTTCAAGACGATCTAAAGTTAGTTAAATTCGAAGTGAACTTAAGAAGAACTATATTTTAAGAAAAGTTATTTTTGTATTCAACTCCTGGTGACGTCATTGGATAACGAAAGGATTATAAACAAACATAAGAATGCTACGTTACGACAACCAGAAACATTGAGATTTTTCGTCACGACAATTAGTTATCTATTTCTTAAATATAGTAAATCCTTTTTTTTTTAGAAGAGTTATGCTTATTATATAACATATGAAAAGCAATTATAATTAAGAATTGAAATATTCAAATGCCTTCCGAAATTTGTAACATTTCATTGTAAAATTCTCATTAAATTTTAATAAAATTGATTTAGAATATGTAATACATTTCTTCAAGGCAAAGATCACATGTAGAATTGCCAACATTGTACGACTATGAGTAACTAATAATGAATCACTGTAAATCATACTTAATGTTCCTATCTTTTAAATCCCAATTGCATTTGCTAAGATTTGAAGGATCACTATTTCTTTAATACTTAAATGAATGAGAATGATTATGAAATCTAGATTTCCAAATTGTAG
>NC_043007.1:51856781-51859281 GCF_006345805.1 Octopus sinensis | reverse complement strand
GCCGTCTTTCCCTAGGACGGACCTAAGCACTGCCGCCATGATCTTCGGAGCGGAATTCAGCCCGAAACCCAGCCTGGTTAGACAGTACGTCCGGCCCTTGTACCGCACCAGCTGATATCCCCACAGTTTGTCGCTCACATGGAGCTGCAAGTATGCCGATTTCAATTCGACAATCTCCGCTGCCTTGGTCGACTGTCTCCACGCACATAACATCTCGCCACAAACGTCCGTCGCCTCACCTCCCGTGTGACACGATATATGCTGGTTTAGCTCCCTGAAGTCCAGCACCGGTCTGACTTTTCCCTCCGTAGGCTGCACCACCACCATCAGGGGTAGCACTCCGCCCGCTACCTCCTCCTTCCAAGGGACAAGGACCCCTTCCTCGATCCACCTCTCCACCTCGTCTTCAAACTCGACCCTGGCGTGGCCTTTCAGGGTATGCTGGTAGCAGCTCACTCTGTTTTTGTCCTTTCATCGCCCCTCTATCGTCCACCGCCTGAAAATCTTTGTCCTCGATGGTGTAAGCGGCGCAGTCCCTCGCGGGGCTCTGCTCTCCCTGGCGATCCTGACTCGCCGTGCACGTCGCCCCCACGCTACCGAACGTGACCTCATATCCCACAATACTGACGCTACCGAGGCGGTTGATGGCGTCCATCCCCATCACCACATCAACCCCATCTATTACGCGTTCAGCCACAATTACCTGCAGCCTTAGCGTTGCGGCGCGCACCACTATCTCTACCTTGCTGCTGCCTTTGCAACGGATTTCGCTGCCGTCGACCGCCCGGACGCTACTTGCCCCTTTCCATTTCTTCGACACCCTTGAATTCACAAGGGTAGTCGTGCAGCCCGTATCCACGAGGGCCTTGAACGTCTTCCCCTTCGGCCTCCACGTCAATTAATGGCAGCGTCTCCAAAAGCGCCTCTACTCGTTTGCGGGGAAAGTTCGAGAGGAAGCAACTTCCCCGCGGTCGTTTCCCTGGTCGCAATCACGGGCGATGTGCCTTGTCTGCCTGCATCGATAGCAAACGGGCCCCGGTTGCGTACACTCCCTCGCCATGTGCGACCCCTGACATCTTAAACACCGACCTGAGAATGGCCGCTGTCGTTGCACGGTAGGCTTCTGCACGTCTTTCTCTGGCCGTCGTCCGTCTTTACACACCGCCATCGCTATCGCCCTCCGCCCAGAGTGTCGCGTCAACACGCGGTCTTGAGTCACAAGTTCGCTCAGCGTCATCTTTTTACTCCTGGCCAATTGTTGTAGGTGAATCCCTACATCGTCGGGGAACCCATTTACGAACGCCAGTCGTGCTGCTCTCTCCAACCCTTCTCCTGTAAACCCAGCCAGCGTCGCTAACCTTCGAACTTCTGCTGCATATTCGTCCACCTGTCCTCCCATCCATCTGATCGTACCCAGCTTAGCAAAAGCTGTGTACTCACACTCTGTGTAGGTATCCCTCAGACGTTGCTCGATCTTTTCCTCGTTCAGACGTTCTTCCTCGTCCATCTCAAGATATAGCGTCAACGCGCTCCCTTCCAAATACAGCGCCATAAGACTTGCCACATCGCTTATACCTTGCAGTCTTGCCACCAGCCTGATTTTACGCATCCAGGCCACTACATCGCCTTCTCCATTAAAGGGTCTGATGATGTCGCTGGCGATCCTGATTTTCGCTGCCATCGTGGTGACGTCTTATACGGAGCGCCGAAATAGCTTGTGGTGTATGCGAGAGATTCGAAATAAAGGCACCTGTCTTCTCTTCGCTCAGATGGAGGCCCTTCAGCGGTAATGGATCCTTCAACACAGCCCGACCCGAACGCTAGAAATAGCAGCTGCTTCTCCCAACCTTAACAACGTGCTGACTCGTCTTACTCGCTCGGCGACCACGATCGAAAGGCCGAATGCTACCCTACTTGCGCGCGTGTCACTGCTGCTCCTTCTGGCCAGCCCCAAGTTCCGGTCAGCTCCCCAGCTGCTGACGTCATACCACAGTCACAGCTTTGCGATGTTCCTCTACCCTTATTTTGAGGGGGTGACATGTTTCGCCTTTGTATAACCTACCACAGCTGCATGGGATGGAGTACACGCAGTTTTTGGTCATATTCTCTTCTATGAACCAACCAAGCAAACATTGACATGAAGTTGTTATTGTATCATCACCACCACCACCACCACCACCACCACCGCCGCCGTCGGAGATATTTGCGAAGTGTTGTATTACCCTTGAATACTATCCTGATGTCATATGGGTCGCATATCTTTTCAAAGAGGCCTTTCACATAGAGTAGACAGACTGTGGACAGCTTATTGGTTTCATCCTCTCTTTTCTTCATAATTGGAGTGGATAGTGTGTTTTGGGGGTAGTTGTTGCTTAATAGATTGTTACTGAGCTTGATCATTTCTTCGTGGTGGGTATCGCGATAGCTACTTATATTCTTTGCTCGATGTTTTAGGCACTGAGCAATCCCTCTCTTTACACTGTATGGATGGTGGGTATTG
>NC_043007.1:51829281-51851781 GCF_006345805.1 Octopus sinensis | reverse complement strand
AAAAAAAATGTTATGAAATCTTTTATAAGGCTGTTACTAACCTTTTTTGGGAAGAAGTAATTTTCTAGTGTGTGAGCGCTTTCGTTTAACCTTACATAAATGTATGTATGCATATATGTATGTATGTATATACGCAATTCCAGCAATGGCTCTGATGAAAGTAGCATTAATTTTCTTAGCTCGTTCAATTTACCTCAATTAATCAAGAGACCAATTGAGTAAACCTATCTATAATGACTACGGGAAACAGCTGCAAGCCAAATTTGCTCTAATAAAGGAATTATAAGTAATGACCATTATTTTAAACTTGTCTCATATATATATATATATATATATATATATATTATATATATATATATACATACATACATATGTCTACAATGTTCGTAGCCACTTCAACATGGCTGTTCCGTTCGAACAGACTTTACTGTTATTTTTTAATCCCATGAGGACATCTTTTCTAGCTGGTTAACGATGCACAGCTTCATCCGATATATTGCGAGTAGGGCAGCGAACCCCTTCCATCTTCTAGCGACGGGATCAGCAGACCAGCCTGGCTTCGGGCTATTTCTGCCTCTTTTCAGGATTGGACACCTTGAGTGCAAGAGATGGCAGTAGCTTGCTTCTGCTCGTAATTTATATAAATTTTGTTTGTTATCTTTCTCTCTCTCCCCCTCTCTTTCTTTCTTTCGCTCTCTCTCTATCTATATTTGAAAATCTAAGAGAATTACTTAATACAGTTTTGAAGTTTAAAGGTGATTAAAAAAAAAATGTTATGAAATCTTATTTCAGGTTGTTACTAACCTTTTTAGGAAGAAGCTTTTTTTTCTAGTGTGGGAGCGCTTTCGTTAAATCCAGGAAAAGATAAAGATATTTGAGGTTTAATGTTTTGAAAGCGTTATGGTTTGACAGTGATATATAAATTTATTTAATATTGTTCCATATCTGTATCTATAAACATGTTTCTAGCAGTCGTTTCTCCCTAAGAGACATATAATTCACTAGTATAGTCAGGTTATACTTGAATATAAATTAAGGAGAGTGTAAGAAAAAAATGGAGAAGTTTGACAGTATATGTATCCAGTAAGACAGATCTAAACTAGACAAATACACACACAAAGGAAACGTCTGGAAAAGATGAACTTCTTGTATTACCTGGATTTAAAATTCGAAAGATTTACCGTTGCAGATGAAAGAAATACGCAGAATTTAATCTTGATACTGGTCAACATAATTAAATGTATAATATTCATTATGAATGAAAACCAACTTTTTTAGACTAATTTTTCATGCTGATTTCAAAATGTTATACCAGCACGTATCAGTTTTTCAGTAGATATATGCAAATATTTACATATCTGTATATATGAAATCATTAACGTAATAAATAAGGACATATTATTTTTAGAAAGTAAATGAGTTTGTTGAGTTAAAAATCATCACTATCATATTACAAAGAGTGAATATGCAAAAATGGGTCAGACAAAACAGACATAGTTTGGATTTCCTGCGGTGTTCTTGATATGGTTGATCACGGTAAAGTGTCCAGCAGTAGTCAGCCAACATACTGTCATTCCAGAAACCTCGGCACTGTTTCTCCGTAGCACTAATGTCCTGGTGAAATCTTTCACCATGTTCATCAGACACTGCTCCAAGGTTATGCGACAATCCATTGCTGAGTAACATTTCAGAAGATTCTTGATGCCATAGTTGTAGTCTTGCTCCATAAATTATCACAGATCCAATTGAAAGCATTCCAGGCAGGAAGTTCCAGTTCATTCAGTGTTATCTTGAAGTTGACATCTTTGGAGTACTTCCCTAATTTGGGGTCCGACAAAGATACCCTCTTGCAACTTTGCCTGTGTGATTTTGGGAAACCTTTCTACAAATTGTTTCATCAGTTCAAGTTTCATCAGTTCAAGTGTAAAGGAAGCAATAGGGCATTAGATGGATCATCTACAAGAGGTGTATTCTTGACGCTAGACTGTCCTGGCTGGTATGGTTTCTTGTCTGCCAGTTTGATTCTGAATAATGTCTGTCAGTTGCCCGATAGACACAAGAAACAATAGTATTTTGTGAAACGTGACTGCATTCCCATTAACATTCCAATGACTTTTAAATATCCACATATTCTCCATGAGTATCTTTCATAGGCAATGACATGAAGTAAAAGTTCCATATTCTCATACGATTCATGAAGATGAACGGTGTGTGCAATAGGAATGGAGGGCTTCAAATTACCTTTATGGAGAAGTACCGTTTTTAAACTGTTTTGAAGAGTCAATAAACAAACGCCACTCTACTGGATCATGATATTGTGATAAACATTTGAAAAGTCCATCGATGTTACTGCAAAAGCAAAGCGAGCCTATAACAGAAAAACAAGTTTGTAGAACCACATTTTTCTGCAGAAAATAAGTTATACGAACATCATGTTCTAGCAGATTCTTCTCCTTCAGTATTGATACCAACAGTCCTGCTTTATCTTTTGAGAGGGTTAGGTCTCTGACAAGGTCATTCAGTTCAGCTTGGGAAAATTTCTGAGGTTCAAATCTTTCGTCATCAGTCACGTAATCTTCCTCAACAGCACTATCGTGACAGTCAGCACCCTCATCTGATGTTTCAATACCGTCATCTGGTGGAACTGGAATTGGCAGACTTCCACTCATTGCAGAATGCAAATTGGGATACACAATTTTGTGTTTATTCTTCATAGAAAATCCTGTGACATTTACTTTGCAAAAATAACAGTCTTTCGGTTCCCTCCATATCATTAGAATGGAAAAAGGCATGGATTTCTTATTCTTATTGAACCAGTCACGTAAGCCATTTGAGCAAGCTGAGCAGATAAAATGTGATGCCCATAACTTGTCCTGATTTCCAAGAGGACAGTCAAAGTATAGCTTATAAATCTTCTTGATCTCTAGTGTTATTGTACGTTTTTGAGCTTTCACAATAAGTTGTCCACAGACATAAAACACATCAGGACGATTTCTACAGTCTTGATATTGTTTACACTGTAAAACAAGTAAGGAAATAGATACAAACGGTTATACATATATTAAATTTGTGATGAAATATTTCATCAGATTATGATTGGACAATTTGAGATATTGAAATACCTATTTCATCAAACAAAACTTGATTGGTTAATTTAAGATGGTGAAATATTGCACCTGAACTATGCAGCAATGAATAATGTAGTTTATTTTAAAGGTGTGTTTCCATGATGTAAATGAAATATATGCATACACGTCATTAATTGGAATTTCTATATAATGCATGAGCTAAAACCAAAAAAAATTCTCATTTTGAAAACGGTGTGTGATGTCAAAAAACTAATTGTATATATTTGAAATCAGCATTAAAAACTACACTAAGTACACTTTGACATAGTATTTTTCATCAAGCATAAGTACACTTTGACATATGCTTGATGAAAAATACTTTGTTGACCAGTAATATTATTACGCCCCCTTTTAAGGCAGTGAGTTGGCAGACTCGTTAACACGCCGGGAAAAAAAATGCTTAACGGCGTTCTGTCCGTCTTCGGTGTGAGATTATTGCTTGTCATCCTTTCGGGGTCGATAAAATACGTATCAGTTGAACACTAGGGTCGATGTAATCGACTTATACTCTTCTCCGAAATAGTTGGTCTTGTGTCAAAATTTGAAATCAATATTATTTCTACTTCTCTTATTCTACTTTCATTTACAATAAAGACTTTAACCTGAATGATTTGTATCTGTTCGCTTTTACCAATGAAGGATAGACTGACAGAAATATATTTTTGACTACAAATAGGAAAGAATTTAGAAATTATAAAACAAATTGAAATTTCTTCGCGTTCTTCGTTACCTTACACTCACACACACACACACACACACACACACACACACACACACACACACACACACACACACACACTCTTGTATGATTTTAGTATAAATATTGGTCAATTTCAGAATATTCCGGCATTTCAATGTTACACACAATGGGATCGAACTGCGATTTCATGGTTGGTGAGTGATCTTGTTAATTATTTGGTTATAATGAAGCATACTCGAGTGTCTTGCATGATGCCTTGAAATATATGAAAGAGAGAACATTTATAAGGTGTGGGGTGGTGGTGCTGATGTTTTGCTGTCTGAGGGAAGTAGTTGCATAAATGAAGATGGGATTTACGCAGGAATAGACCACGAGTTCTTTACGATGCTGTTGTATGTGTCACAACATGTTTTCTTGAAGAGATACATCGTATCTAGAATGGAATGGTATAAAGTATGTGGTATGTTCTAGGATATTTATAATAACATTCTAGAATATACGATAGCGAATGTATTCGTTGATATAACAACATGTCTGAAATATATGATATATGGTGGAGGTTATATCCAATAATGATTATAACAACACGTCTAGAAACGAAGGAGATATGTAGAAGATACTGTAGTTCTTGCGAGATAAAAATGAATATCCACCTATAGACACACGCAGACACGCAGCATACGCACACATATATACACATTTACCACTTCTCTATATATGTACACATAGATATAATGAAGGGCAGAGAGAAAGGGAGTAGGAGAAAAAGAAAGAGAAAAAGCTAGAAAAAAGAAAGAGAGAGAAAGTGAAAGAGAGAACGTGAGAGAGAGACACAGAGAGATAGAGAGAGAGAGAGAAAGAAAGAGAGAGAAAGAGAGAGGGAACATCCTGACAATGCCTAGCTTAGTTGAATTCTAATTAGCTACATAAAACAAAGATTACAGATCGCAGTTTTGTAGGAGTCGAAGGGTGGATCAACTGATTAGCAGATAATCGGGTTGATAGAAGGGTATGATAAAAATGAACAAGATGAATAAACAAATAAAAGAAAAACAAAAATAAACAAAAAAGCCCTGACAATGGGTTTAATTTGAAAAACATTTCGTCTGGAATTTCTTGTTGATATAACCATAGGAGATCGCCATCTTTGTCGACTGTAGGTGTGGAGGAAGTATTACTGGTTGAAGAGCGGGAAAAGATGAACTGAAAAGAAGCTATTTTGAAAAAAGAGAGAGCATTGTTGTTGGTTGCCAAGATGATGATGTTGTCGCCGATCATCATCATCATCGTCTTTGTCGTCATCATTTTCGTTGTCGTCGTCGTTGTCATTGTCGTCTTCATCATCATCATCGTGGTCGCCGTCGTTGTCATTATCATTATCATTATCATTATATAGGCATGGTTGAGGACCTTTACATTAGATTTTATAACTATGTACCAACTTTCAAATATCCAAGCAAGCAGACATCTACAATATTAGCAGGTCATGTGTGGGTTTTGGAAGATTATGAGACTGACTATAACAAAGGTCCAAAACGTGCAGGTTTTGTGTAGCAGAGATGAAAATTCTAGCAAACTTAAGAACTGTCTCAATTCTAAAAATGAAATTTTTACAGACAAGTCCTCAGCGGTCAATTGGAAAGTCCAACCTGCGAAGATCAACTTCTAGTTTTCTCTTTATTTCCTCTTTTCTATTATTACACTTCATTTTTCTTTTCCTACAACTGTCTAGTACTACCTGGTTTCCAACGTACTTATGCACGTGAGCATGAGCTGGAACATCACTATTGCCATAACTACTACTGACTTTATAGACGTCCAAAATAATATCGATTTGTGGGCGTAGACACACGGACTGCTTACATATATAAACATTATCCACTAATTTAACTCGACTCTAATCCTTATATAATCTTGATCCAAGTTCCTTTGATATTATTTTAACAGTGGAGAATCAAATTATTTTCAGAATTGAAGTCCCTGGGGCGCACATTTTGCCATGTATTAAGAATAATTTTATTCACCCTATCTCGGAATAAATTCCAATTAATCAAAAATCTAGCTTCTATGGTAATTAATGGTAATTAATATAACTTGTAATCTTGTAATCTATACAATATTATATCTTACTGATACTTCAGTGTTAATGTTACGATATTACTCAATATCCTATGATAGAGCTAATTTATATATGCATATATCACAGTGCTACTATAACATTAAGACATTTGAGTATATAGAAAATTAGACTAAGGCAATTGAAGTATAATTAAACATAATATATTGAATATAATATGTGTAAGCATGTGCGTGTTTGCGTGTGCATGCGTATGTGTGTGCATATATATGCATATGTGCGCGCGCTCATTTGGATTTATGAAGGGACACGACAATTGTACTCAAAGCATCTATCTTGTACGATTAGTTATTTAAATCTACCTCCGATTTACTGTGTAGAACGTATAACGATGATTAGTAGCAACAGAGTGAGACGTGTGTGTGTGTGCGTGGTGTGTGTGTATATGTGTGTACATGTGTGCATGTGTATGCGCGCGTGTGTGTCTGTGTGTGTGTGTACATGTTTAGAGGTGTATGTGCGGTCATGCTTTGACATCGGCTAGATAGCTCGAGCAAACATTTTAATAAGATTCTCTTGTAAGTACTTAGAACCTCTTAACATTTCAAACCATTTTCTGCATGTTTACTCTGGTGTTTTGGAGCGAGTGGAGGGCTGGAGGAGTGGAAGGGTTAGACTTAGTGCGGAGGTGGAAGTGAAATATTTATGGTGTACGGTGCAGGGGTGTTTGACAAGAGAACAAAGCTGGGGTTGGGGTTTGGGGAAGTGTAGACTATTCCAGAAGGTCGGCGATTGTTGGTGTTAGACAAGAAAATTATACATCAAGAATTCAGTATCGTTGCGTTGGAATTTGAATTTTCGTATTAAATGACAAAATGGTGGTGGTGCTGGGTATGATGATAGTGGGTATAATGGTGGTAGAAGCAGTAATGGTGGTGGACATGAGGGTGGTGATGGTAGTGGTGGAAGTGGTGCTGATAGCGGTGGTGGTAATAGTGTTGGTGATGATAGTAGTGGTAGTGTTGGCGCTAGTGATGGTAGTAGCAGCGACGGTAGTGGTAAGGTTGTGTTCCTGTTGTTGTTGCTTGTGGGGATGATGGTGGTGGTGATGATGGTGTAGTGGTAGTAGTGTTGCTACTGACAACAGTGATGGTAACTGTGGTGTTGATAGTAGATTTTCTAGGCATATTTGGCTGTTATTTCTAGTACACAGTATCTGGGATGGTGGTACAATCACAAATTATACCAGGGACCAGTCCTTGGGTAAACTCGATCAAGAGCTCAAGAGCTCAATGTAGAATATGCAAGGATTCCATTGTTTCGGAATACAAAACTAGAAGAATATGATCTTGACCGCTGGGTAGGTGCAGTGTAGAAAATATATTTATTACGTTCAGCAACAATTATCTCGAAAGTCCTCAATACAAAACAAAGAACAAATATAAAGAGCCGAAAAAACATCTATTCAGAAAAGACACAAAATACTGCACATCGCGGCTGTTATCAGAATTTCGCAACGATCTGCCTCCTTTGCAGAGAGTCGTAACATGCTGTAAAGGTAGGCACTGAAGTCCATCTCGCCCAAATAGTTCGTCCCAAATAGTTCAGCGAAGTGCTGCTGAAATACCTCCTACATCGGACTCAAGTAGCAGGTGCCCATTTTCGTCCACCAAAGACCGAATTGTGGTTTTGTTGCTACGTTGCGCCTCTGCCACTGGGGCCCATCGAACGACTTTCGTCCCCTCGTTTTTTATAACAAGCACCTTAGTTCTGACAATGCATCTTCGTGCTTAGCATCGAATTATTGGTCCAAGGTCAATCTCGCCGCGAGCGCGTAGGTTACAATACCTTTTTTGAGTGCCTCTTCTAAGTTTCTTTTATAACGTCCTCTTCATAATCCTTTACTCTCGAAAGATACTCTGCCACCGCACACTGAAAGTACTCGGGCAATCCTTTAACTTCTGTTATATTCACTTTTATCGCTTTGTCCCACGAGTCTATCTAATTATATAAAGTTTTTCATTTTGTCCGTTGTACAGTATAACATATTTTTCTTATAGGGCAAGGGTGGGAAAGTTTTGGGCTCCTGTATGCTTGTGCTTGTCTTTGTGTCAGGTAGGACATGCAGACGGTTGGTGTCTATAGGGGAAGGTTGGAGTAAAATGGGCGTGGGTGGGAGTTGAGTGGATGTGGGATTATGGTCATCATTTACAAAGTGTGCTTTTTTACTTCTCTTTCTTCTTTTTTCCCAGCCGTTTTCCACCCGTTCTTTCCCTCGTTTACCTCCTCTTCCTCGGCGCTGGTACTGATTTTCGTTGGTGGTGAAGCCGCGATTTCCTTCCTGCTCTCGAGTTTCTCTTTAGTCTTCACGGGTGGTGGAGGAAAGTCCGCTCTAATGTGGCCTTTAAGGCCACATTTGTAGTATCGCGGGATCCTACATTCTACTCTCGCAGCAAAGTCACAACCGGTGAAATTCCCACCGTGACCTAACGCAGACAGTCCGTGGTCCAGGACTACATGTAGATTTTGCTGGACCAGTAAACGGTGCGTATTATCTGATCATAGTAGACAACTATACCACGTGGCCAGAGACATGTAAATGCAGTCAACCAACCTGGAAAGTAACAATAAGGTTCCTTCACGAACTTTTTGCACGATACGGTGTCCGAGACACCATAACGTCGGATAACGGTACGTAGTTTTCAGGATACGGATTAAAAAATTTCTGTGAGAGGTATGCAATCAGTCACATCTCTGCTCCACCGTCCTACCTAAGATCAAATGGGCAAGCACAAAAGTTTGTAGACACATTTAAGCGAGCACTAAAAAAAATCAGGGAATGAATTGGACAATGATGCGGCACTAACACAATTCTTAAGGGTTTACAGGGTAACACCTAATCCGAACATCTGTTCAGACAAGTCGCCCGCAGAAATAATGTTTGCCCGGAAGATAAAATCAATTTTTGATAAATTGTTACCTACAAAAAACAAAAAAACAAAAACAAAAAAAAACCAACTTATAGACCATAAATTTGTGATCTGCGCCGTCAACCTAGATAACTTTCGTTGGCAGGGATCCGGTTACTGGAAGCTGAATGTGCTACTCTCGGTGTGTCAAGCTTACAGAGATCAGAGTAGCATACTAGTAGGTTCAGTAAGGCATTAACGATAGAAATAGAATAGAAGGAAACTTAGAAACTATTATGGCAAGAATATGACACCTCCTGTGAGAATGGACTGGCTGAACTCGTACAAGTAGCAGCGTGTTTTGACAGAGAGTGAGAGATGAGAAATTGCAGGAAGAGGAAATGTGTCGTTCGTGAGTTCGTGGAGTCGCAGGAAATTGTTGAGAAGTTGTTGTAATTCGCTGAGAGCTGTTTTGGGTTGGTTACAGTTGTTGGCAGAGTATTTGGGAATACATCAAGTAGAGACAATTGGTGTTTACCCCATTCCATGGTACTATATACTACACTGTATTAGTGTGATATATAGTAAGGACACTAAGGTGACATGTGCAGAAACCACGTTATTAAAGTGGCAATGAGTGATTTGAAGCTTATGTTGGTCATTAACAATTTTTTATAATACAAAATATTCGTTGATTATAGAAGACCTATTAGCTGACATATTACAGTTGCAACAGCAACAGCAGCAACAGGAATTGCGACAGCAACAGCAGCAACAGGAGTTGCACCAACAACTACAACAGCAACAGCTACAATTCAATGAGTTGCTGGATCTGATGTTGAAATCGAGAAACACCACAAGATCGTTTTCGCCAGTGGCAGCAAAAACAACAACAACAACAACAACAACAACAACAACAACAACAACAACAACAACCACCACAGTAACAATAATAATTTCTTTTATGAGACACAAGAGCAGAAATTATGGTTACATCACAAGGACAGACAACGATTTGTGTGGGGATTTACATAAAGGATGAGAAGAAAGAACTGGACGAGACAGTAAGATGCGATAAGGGTGTACATAGTATACAAAAGAGTGTAAAGACCCTTTCGGTCATGAATGACCATGGGATCGCACCTAGAAAACTCCTCTCCGAGGCACAAGTCCGGTTGATGGAAGACCAACAGTCAACCATGCCTACCAGCCTCCCCTCTCCACTCCACTAATGTTATCCTAGCGAAATGTAAAGGCCGATACAGCTTGCACTAGTGACGTTGTAACTCATTTCTACAGCTGAGTGAACTGGAACAACGTGTAATAAAAGTGTCTTGCTCAAGAACATAACACACATAGGCCGGTCCAGGAATTGAATTCATTGCCCCTTGATTGTGAGCCCGACGTTCTAACCGCTGGTCCATGCTACTTAACGAAGTTCCTCCAGATAATCCAGGAATTGACATCAGATATCGATATGATGGAGGACTTTTCAATCTTAGTAGACTTCAATCTAAACATCTAACACACATGCAACACATCTCAGAACTTTATTATGCTGATGACAATGCTGCCCTCTGTCATTCAAAAGAACTCCAACAGTCTGTGAACAACTTTGCTATGGCTTACCATCACTTTGGCCTTACAGGAAAAATAAAGAAAACCAAGATCCTTGCACAACTAGCCCAAAATACCATCTTACCAGATTTTGACGTTACCATCTCGAATACACTCCTCGAAAAAGTAGTGCGTTTTCCACATCTAAGCAGCCTTTTACCAAAAAAGTGCACTTCAGAAAAGGATGTGGAACATAGAATTGGAGTTGTACACGGGGAATTTGGAAAGATAACCAAACGCATCATCAGCAACACAGAAACAACGAAAATTATGGTTTATAATGCTGTTGTCATCTCAGCCTTGCTATATGGCTCTATATCGTCATGACATCCAAAAATTAGACCACTTTCACCAACAAAAGCTTCGTTCAATCTTGAGTATCAAATTGGAACACTATTAAATCAACAACAAAGTCCTGGAAAAAGCTAACAGTCAAAGTATCGAATCGCTGATCATGAAACACCGTCTTCGATGGTCAGGACATGCAACAAAAATGGAAGAGTCAAGGTTCTCATGCCAAGTCTTATTCTGTGATCTCACTTCGGGAAGAATGCCACGGGTTGTCCTCTTCGAAGATACAAGGACCAACTCAAAGCAACACTAAAAGCCACTGGAATTGAGCCTCAGTCGCTTGAAGCACAAACCTGAGACCGTACCAAGTGGCGGCGTTCTATCATCAGCGAAATCAAAAACTTCGAAGCTACCAGAAAAGAGAAGGAAGAAATCAAGCGACAGGAGAGAAACGCTCAACAGAATCAACCTCGTCCTCCACCAACATTGCCATGCAATTAATGCCATCAACTCTTCTATGGTCTACAGAGTCATTAACAGTATCACAATAAAGGAAGCGTTCAGCAAAGAAAAAAGATAAATGCTCGGATACGAAATAAGGTGACGACGACGACGACGACGACGATGAGTATACAAAGTATGTGATAACATGAATGATGCAGTCCTCTTTATACAGGAGAAACTCCAACCAGGGCCAATCAAGGAACCCCACAAATCCAGGATTACCCTGATCACCAAAAGTATGAGCCGTCTCTTCTGCTATCCAGTCTACAGGCGCATACTTAGAGTAAGGCTATTCACTTTAACCATTTTTCCACTTTCACCCATCTTTTCACAAATTCACTGGGAGGTAGCACTTCTTTTTCCATCTTCACTTTCCTTACCAAGCGAAACTTTAAAAAAGTCGTTGAGAGCTTGACCAAAGAGGAAGGTGTCTTCTCTTAATCTTTTCAACCTTGTCCGCAACACAACTTCTTTCACCATGGCCATAAGAAAGAACATTGCCTGCTCTGCCT
The DNA here is from genome assembly GCF_006345805.1 of Octopus sinensis. Classification (NCBI taxonomy): domain Eukaryota; kingdom Metazoa; phylum Mollusca; class Cephalopoda; order Octopoda; family Octopodidae; genus Octopus; species Octopus sinensis. The sequence goes on along the minus strand of NC_043007.1, from coordinate 51,840,043 downwards.
TGTTAAAGGTGGGTGGTGAGGCGATCCGCACGATGGATTCAAGCGAGAGTCGAAATCGTTCTACACACGATTATAGCTGTTCGGCAAATCAGCAATCCACGGATACTGCACGAGTGCTTGCAGAACGGTTCCATCGCTCTACGTGCATCTGGGACAGTCCCTCCTGACAGCGCTTCCATGCCTGTAGAGTTTATCTCGAACCGGTAGTGTTCCTTGGTAGCCCTGCCAAGCCTGGGACTTCTGGAAATTAACCATAGTGTACTAGGCCTGGAAATTCTCTGAAATAGAGCGGCTAGCTTATCCTCGCCAACGCCTAGAGAACGTCATCGCTCTTATACATCACTAGATTTCTATATATTGCTACTGTAGAACTTCTACCGACCGTATTGCCAAACTGGTAGTGAATAGTGTGTGCCTGATTACTTTTCAGACGCCAGGCGTCTAATTTTAGTCTTTTCTTAATCCAGGATTGCAGCTCCGTCAAAAAAAGCATTCGTTTTCCTAAAGTATCAACTGCGACGGAAGAGACAGAACTCGACTACAATATGATAATATAAAATAGCGAGGGGAGAAAGGGCTGACTTTGTCGATAGGGAGTATCGCTTTTTGTTACATAATTTTGAATAATCTCAGTAGGGAGTATCATTGTTTGTACGCCGTTTTGAATAGTTGTGACTGGGAGTATCGCTGTTACAGTAGTTTGAATTCTCGCGACAGAGAATATCGCTGTTTTGCTTCACCATTACTCGCTGCTATTTTAGCAGTTAATGTAGACTTTTGATCTTTAACCCTAAACATGATCATGTCGTCTTTCGCAAAGTGAACTACAATTAATCTGTGAAAAATTATTCATAGGCGGCATCCATACGAATAATAAACAGTTAAGCCATCGTACTTAAGAGTGAAAGTGAGGGGATATAACTAATTAATGAAACAGATATATATGGTCGTATTACTGTGCATTAATAAAATGTTGACTTATGATTTATTTAACAAGTAGTGAAAAAGTAATACTTTACTGAGGAGGCAGAATAAGACGGTAACAGGTCTGGAGTTTTCACCTGTATTTGCTAACTTAATATTAAAATATTCTTTTCTACTCTAGGCACAAGGCTCGACATTTTGGGGGAGGGGGCCCGTCGATTAGATCGACCTCAGAACGCAAATGGCACTTAATTTATCGACCCCGAAAGGATGAACGACAAATTTGAACTCAGAACGTAAAGTCAGACGAAATACCGCTAAGCATTTCGCCCGGTGTGCTAACGTTTCTGCCAGCTCGCCGCCTTTTTAGATTAAAATATTTATTTCTTTATTGCTCACAGGGGGCTAAACATAGTGGGAACAAACAAGGACAGACAAAGGGATTAAGTCGATTACATCGACCCCAATGCGTTACTGCCACTTATTTAATCGACTCTGAAAGTATGAAAAGCAAAGTCGACCTTGGCAGAATTTGAACTCAGAACGTAACGGCAGACGTAATACTGGTAAGCATTTCGCCCGGCGTGCTAACGATTCTGTCAGCTCGCCGCCAATTTAGAATAAATGATTTAATGCTTTCTTTCCCACACTTTATTAATCACATTAAGTATCATAGCGCTACATTGACGGTAAATAAACTGTTTGTTGTGGAATGATGCACACGTTATTTCGGAGAATATTAACGGCGGAAACGTCATTATGACAAAACCAATGAAACGAAATTGGTTGAAGAAAGGAAACGAAAGTCGGATCAGAAGATGACGTTCGTTGAATTTCTTGTCGAGGTTTACATTGTCCCTTACTGTTTACGTCGTTCGGAGTTCGCTCGTCGCCCTATCTTTTGGCTAAACTAACAATCGTTTAGGAGATTGGCTAAAAAGGGTGTCGAAAGTTATGTAAACATGAACGGCTGTAAAAGAACCCTGAGTAAATACAACAGACCTCAAGTGGACCACTACTCGGCTGCTATTACTTTACATAAACAATGTCACTGTTGCCTCTTTTCTTCACCCTCCTCCACTCTCACTTTTCCTTTTTTCCTTATTTTCTTTCTTTTTCTTCATTTTTTTTTCTTTCGTGTAGAAAAATTGTTACACAAACATTTTGTTATACAGACTGCCTTGCTTATATACAATGAAGAGCTTTAAGGAATCAAGCCGAGGGTTGGGGTAGGTGTACAGTGGGTAGCAGTGCTGGGTGGTATGGTATTGATGTAAATGAAGGAACAGTAATAGGAGGTGAGGAAGAAGAGGGGTCGGTGGGTTACTGGGCTGTCAGGTGGTAAAGTAGGTGGTGATGGTGTGTGTGTGTGTGTGTGTAAAATTAATCTTTTGTACAGTTTATGCGTGAATCCACAAATTACGTATGTTGAATATATGTATAGGTTCGGGGTGTATATTCACATGCACACACGTCTATACACCTCAAATTCACGCACACACACACACACACACCACACACACACACACACACACGCGCGCACACACACACACACACACACACACACACACACACACACGCGCACACACACACACACACACACACACGCACGCACGCACACAAACAAACAAACATCCGTTAACATACGTACATACACTATACATACATGCAATCTTATGTATATACAAACACACATACATACATAATATATACATACATACTTATATTAGAGTGCATCTGTTTATAATTACAAATATGGTTATTGTTTGTCTCTACTTTCTCGCATTCTCTCCTTATGTGTGTGTGTGTGTGAATGCGTGTGTGCATGTATGAGAAATTAAAATAATAAAATATGTAAATATACACAAGATATAAATACATACATACATACATTATATATATATATATATATATATATATATATATATATATATATATATATATATATATATATATATATATATATATATATATCGTTTTGGGATTTGATTTGCAAGCTTCTTTATATGAGTTCGTGTGTTGAAGCATATTCTGTTGTGTCTGGGGAGAGTCATTCTCTTTTAGTGCCTTATTATTTAACACACTCACCGTTATTTACAGTGTAAATAACGGACAGAGTCAAGACTATTGAAAAGGTTGCAACACGCAACGAAAATTTATAGAAAATAAAAATAAGAAATAAGTGGAAATTTTACCGGTGAGTGTGTTAAATAATAAGGCACTACAAGAGAATGACTCTCCCCAGACACAACAGTATATATATATATAGTGTAATGAATAAAATATATGCATACATACATACATATATGTACGTACCTACATCTACATGTATATATACATGCATATATAAATATATATACGTGAGTACAGGACACCACAAATAGACGTAGAACTCAACGAGAAACGAAAACGTAAAAACAAACGTGGAAACGGACCTAAACGACAAAAGCAGAGTACAAGACAAACTACACAAGGAAAAATCCCCTTCATCAGCTGTCCCTAGTTCAACTCCAGCGTGTTTCGAAGGTTGGACAGAACACGACTCGTGGAACTAATCCTTCCTGCGAAGGAATTAAATAAAATTACTTCGCAGAGGGGTAAAAACAAGGAAAGTTAAACATGTGACAAAAAAACGATACAATTAAAATTACAAAATAAAATACAAAATAAAAATACAAAAAATAAAAATACAGAATAAAATTACAAGTACGAAAAATACAGTACAAGAAATAAAACAAACAAAAAAACAGACAATGAGGGCCTTAATGCTGGCCTACACAAGGAAAGATTCTAAGAGCGCTAGAAGAACAGTGTTCACTGTTAGAATGCCAGCGGCGAAAGGAAGCAACTCGCCCGGCTGTGAGAGAGATGAGGAGGAGTGAGAGAGAGAGAGAGAGAGGAAGACAAGCGGCTGTGAGAGAGATATATGAGGAGGAGTGAGAGAGAGAGGGAGGGAGATAGGGAAGGAAGAGAAGGTCAAGCAAAGAGTTGTAGAGTTTCGCGTCACAATTATAAATAACAAAACTTACTTGGAGGAGATGAAACGAAACGAAAACGAATCGAATCGACGCGAGGGCGCTCAGTCATACAATAGTGTAATAAATAAAATATATGCATACATACATATATGTACGTACCTACATCTACATGTACATATACATGCATATATAAATATATATACGTGAGTACAGGACACCACAAATAGACGTAGAACTCAACGAGAAACGAAAACGTAAAAACAAACGTGGAAACGGACCTAAACGTAAAAAAACAGAGTACAAACGCTGGAGTTGAACCAGGGACAGCTGATGAAGGGGATTTTTCCTTGTGTAGTTTCTCTTGTACTCTGTTTTTTTCGTTTAGGTCCGTTGCCACGTTTGTTTTTACGTTTTCGTTTCTCGTTGAGTTCTACGTCTACATATATGTATGTATGTATGTATGTATGTATGTATGTATGTATGTATGTATGTATGTATGTATATATGAACATGTGATCAGTTTAAATATGCTTGAGTCACATTCAAATTCGTAAGAAAGTCATTCGCCGTATTTTGTCATGGAGACAAATTCTCGATGTAGACCCGATATTTATTTTTACTTTCTTTTACTTGTTTTAGTCGTTTGACTGCGGCCATACTGGAGCATCCCCTTTCGTCGAGCGAATCACCCCCAGGACTTATTCTTTGTAAGACTAGTACTTATTCGGTCACGAATACACACACATATACGCATTGTTTTTAGGTTAGATATTCTCATATATATATATATATATATATATATATATATATATATGTAAGATAATTTACTTGTAAATGGACGCGTGGCGTTCAATCATATAATAATGTAAATAATACATACATACATACATACATACATACATAATATATATATATATATATATATATATATATATATATTATATATATATATATATGCACGTCACAAACAGTAAACAACATGAAATGCGAAGACAAACGTGGGTGTGCGAACAATGAGAGAAGCAAATGGAAAACAAGACAAGTAACATAAAGAACGACCCTTCATCAGTTGTTGGCTGTCCAACTACTCTTTTTGAGCAATTAACAAAAATATGAAGCTTCGAAAGGCAGTTCCTCCCGCGAACCAAAATAAAATTTGGGATTTGCGGAGGGTCAACGTTGGTAACAAAAACAGGAGAGTGGAGACATACAACAAACCATACGATTTTGATTCGCGGGAGCAACTGCCCTTCGAAGCTTCACATTGTCGTTAATTGCCCGAAATAAGGAGTAGATGGACAGCCGACAACGGATGAAGGGTCTTTCTTTATGTTATTTGTCTTGTTTTCCATTTGTTTCTCTCGTTGTTCACATACCCAAGTTTGACTTCGTATTTCATGTTGTTTACTTTTTGTGACGTCCTGTACCCATATATGCGTATATATATATAATATATATATATATATATATATATATATATATATATATATATATATATATATATATATACATACATACATACGCATATATATATTCATATATATATATATATATATATATATATACATGCATACATACATAATATATATATATTCAAGTAATGTTGTACATTGTAAGCATATTCCTTGCATGCTTTCCTTGTGCTGTTAGAATAGGCGAGATTTGTCTCCTGACAGACCGTTCCACGGTGCGTTGATTGCGCCTTTGAGGAAAATTAACCCCAATATCCTTCCCAATTGCTGGCCTACCTTATCTAACTGTTATATATGAAGCTTTTAGGATTTGTCCTTTTACTATGTTGAATAACTTAAATCGCATATTTGTTCTTTAAGCAACTCGTCATTAATCAAAAGAGTGAAAGCGCATACAGAGAATGCTTTTATATGCTTAGAGTTGCAGCTTCAACTTTGCAATATTTATATAGATTTCACAATTTTGCTACATGCAATGTTGCGCACGTATTACACACACAGACACACAGACACACACACACGCGCGCGCGCGCACACACACACACACACACGAAAACAGACACACACACAGAGGCGCAAGCGTGGCTGTGTAGTAAGAAGCTTGCTTCCCAAGTACATGGTTCTAGGTTCAGTCCCACTGCGTGGCACCTTGGGCAAGTGTCTTTAGGTCAGCCAAAGGCTTGTGATTGGATTTGGTAGATGGAAACTGAAAGAAGCCTGTCGTATCTATGTATGTCTGTCTTTGCGTTTGCGTGTGTCCTCCATATTACCGCCTGACAACAAGTGTTGGTATGTATACATCTCAGTAAATTAGCAGTTCGGCAAAAGCGATCGATAGAATAAGTATTAGGCTTAAAAAATAAATTCTGGGGTCGATTTGTTCGACTAAAAGACTTCAAGGCGGTGCTCCAACATGGCCGCGCTCAAATGACTGAAACAAGTAAAAGAATAAAAGAATAAAAGATACACACATACACACACTCGCGCACGCACACACGCGCACACAGACACATATACACACACATACACACACATAATGAGAATTTATAAACTTTCGAGAGAACTTGAAGTAATTTTTTGTGGGAACTGGATCTCGATTCACATAAATGCTATAAATAATAGTATGTGAATATTGGTTTGAAAAACCTTTTGGATAGAAAATGTCGAAGGTAGCCATATCTAAAACATCCAGTTACAAGCAAAGAATCTCTCTCTCTCTCTCCTTCCCTTCTCTCGCTGCCTTCCACCCTTCTCTCTCTACGCACATTAATACATACATGAGTGAGCGTGTGCTTGTGTGTGTATATATTTGCAAGTATGCTATTGTGGTTAAGGCGTTCTCTCCATAGCCAGATGAGTTCGGGTTCAAACCTATTGCCTGGTGCTTATCCTATCGTTCTCTTTTGCCGAATTGCTAGTTTACAGAGACGTAGACAAACCAACACCGGTTGTCGAGCGGTGGCAGAAAACACACACACACATACACACGACAGGATTCTTTCAGTTTTTGTCTACTAAATGCAGTCACAAGGCTTTGGTTGGCACGATGCTATAGTAGAAGATATTCGCTCATGATACCGCACAGTGGGAGTGAACTCAGAACCACGTGATTGGAAAGCAAGCTTCTTATCACACAGCCACACCTTTGCACCTATATACAGCTGTTTAGAGTTTCGGTTATGTTTAGAGTCTTTTTGTTTTGTTTTTGTTTTTGTGAAGCTGTTTTGGGAAAGGTCAACGAAACACTGAAACGAAACCGAATATGATTTGGTCCTATAGAATTTTGTTGGTTTTAGCTGTTTACGATTGCTATACTTGTAGCGACGCGGGTCAGGTTTCGAACTGTAATATGATGTTATTGTAAATCCTTTTGTAATGGTAAAAGGTCACAGTATTAGGTTAGCCTGATAGAAACGGTAAGAGAGCTGCAGTTTTTTTATATCTTAGTTCAATTGTCTCTGTTTCTGAGATTGAATTCTTTCAAAATTGAATTTCTTAAAAAATTAGCAATCTATGATCGACATCAATCAAAGAAGTGGGCACACTATGAAATCAATCAATTTTCGATTCCCTATTGAAACAAGTGAAACAGTAATAGTCATTAAGACTTATAATCTCCTTCTCTTCACACACACACACACACACACACACACACACACACACACACACACACACACACACACACACACACACACACACACACACACACACACACACACACACACACACACAGTGATCGAATAAGGATTTTCGTTGGAGGTCGTCCTTCATCAACCAGATTGATTGATCAAGGTGTTATATCCGTGACCATACCGTATTATATTCAGATACAGTGTACCTGGTGCTACATTAGCAACTTCTTTAATATGTTAAGTTGAAATTTAAAGGAGATTTAACTGTTATGTCCAGCAGATGAGTGACAATATTAAGTTTTAGAGAGGCGGCGAAGGGCAAGTTGATAGATAATCAGGTAACAGACCAAAAAGATGATCGTATGTGTCATCTTCTCACGGCAGTCTGTAACCAAAACCCCACGATAAATATTTCTCATCGGTTCAATCGTTCTAGTTCGAAGTATGAATTACATGATTGAACGTTACTGCTGTAAGCATCGACATTATTGTAAACAATTAATTAAAATTGTAAATTAGTTAACATTTTGTTGCTTTACAACTTTAAGTTCAATTTTTTCTGTGGAAAAAAATAGCATCTTGAGATTCTATTCTCTAATGCGACACTGAGATATGTCTGGATTCTCATTGTATTTACTCACCCGCCCCTTATATTTATCACTCATCAGACTCCCCCTTTGTATTTACCAAACCTCACCCTCTCACACCACCTTGTATATCTCATTCTTCATAAAAATTGTCCTGAATGCTGATAATATTTCTGTTCATTACTGGTGTAATGTTAATTACTTTCACATTATTTTTGGTTTACTACATTTAGTTAGCCTGCAACTTAATTATTTCTTCTACATTTAGAAGGCAATCTGGGAAATTTTCCATACCATTGTATCCGAGATTGTGATTATGTAAACCAAGTTGAGTCCTCTTATAGTAAAAGTTACCATTAAGCATTCGATAAAAAAGCGTTAGATAAAACCAATACCGGTTTGAAATACCTCCTGGGATTGGTGTAGTTGACTAAAGCTTTTCACGGCAGATCACTGAGTGAGACTAATAAAAGAATAAGAGCATGCTCGCTCGCGTGCGCGCAAACGCATACATGTCTGTAGAGGTGATTTTGTTGGACATCCGACGAAAAATCTATCTTCTATTTTCTTTCTACGCTATGTTCCATGTTTGTCTCCGTCTTAAGTCAAAAAGCGTTCTTGTGTATCAGTCTTTAGTCATCGTCTTCTCGGTTTTCAGTCGTAAGACATTTTTTTTTAATAACATCTTGTGTTTTAAGTCGCAAGACTTATTTTTGCTTTGTTTTATGTGAATCCATGGACTTTCCAGATGAAGGATATCAACTTCTTTTCCGAGCACCGAAATCCAAAGGATTCTGATACAAAAGTCTGCTGATGAAATGAGTTTATCTGTGTCCGTATTTTGTTCTTCCCGTTGTATACATCTTTTACAGTTATTTAACCACTTATCCAAACTGTTCTTCCCTCGAAATCTTTTAAAAATTCCTTTTAAAAATTACTCTACTCTATATCAAAACTTTTATTCCTTCTCCCCGCTCACTATATCTGTATGTTTACTATTTCCACAGCGCTGTACGCTGTGTATATCATCCCACTACATGTAAAGAAAACTTATCATTCCACACACTCTTTTGAGAAACCATCAAAATTTCGAAGTAATCAGGCAAGGGTGATTGCCTTAGCAACTCTAATATTAATGATTATAGTGAAAGTATGAAATAGTTTTGAAAGTCGATAATAAACATGTAGATTTAAAGTTATTAATGATAAGTTAAGACTTAACGATAATTACATATGTTGCACTTAGGTAAGACAAACGTGCGAGCATATGAAAGCAATTTTGCGCATGTGCATACGTATGCGTATATAGTACATATGTTTGCATCTATGTCCTATGTTGTGTTGCAGAACAGACTCTCTTATATACGTGCTCAGACTTTCACATGCAAACACACGCGCGCGCACGCACACACACAGACATACACGCACACACACGCATACATACACACGCACACACACATACGCACATTAACTGGTGTCGCTCAGGTAAAAGTTATTATGAGAATCTGATAACAATAAAATTACTGTCACTCATCATGTGACGAGTAACACTTTTGCCATTATAGTATAAATACAGTAATTACAATATAACTTTTATAAAGTTTTTTGGTGTTTATACAAAATGATGAAATGTATACTAATTTTCAAAAGAAATACATTTAAAACAATTTTCTCATTTGTATAACTCCTATCATAACTACTCTGACATTCCTCCTCCTCGTCCTTCCTCCTCTCCTTCCCCTCCTTCTTTCCTTCCCCTCCTCCTCTCCTTTCCCTCCTCCTCTCCTTCCCGTCCTCCTCTCCTTTCCCTCCTCCTCTCCTTCCCTTCATACTCTCTTTCCCCTCCTCCTCTCCTTCCCATCTTCCTCTTCTTTCCTTCCTTCTCTCCTTCCCATCCTCCTCTCCTTCCCTTCCTCCTCTTTTTCCATCCTCCTCTCCTTTCCCTCCTCCTCCTCTTCTTCCCCTTTTCCTCTCCTTCCTTTTCTCCTTCCCCTTCTCCTCTCCTTCCTCTCTTCCTCTCATCCCTCCTCTTCACATTCCCTCCTCCCTCTCCCCTTCATACCCCTCCTTTCCTTCCTATCCTCCCTCTTCCTCCTCTCCTCTCCCACCCCTCCATCCCATTCCACCTCCTCCCTGTCATTATGTTCTTTTATTCATTGCCTGCCAAAAAGCTTATGCATATACTCACCCTGCGCATCTTATGTAAACTCTGTATCTCTTACTTTCTCTCCCTTTATCTATACGATGTAAACCAACCAACATATATATCGGCTATTATTATTAATGCATAACGTAGATCAATGTGAAATTTGTCAGCCTCAGCCAGATTTAAACTCGGAACGTAAAGTACGAGGGACGTTCAATAAGTAATGCCCCTGACCCACTTGCAGTTGTTTGATCTAGCTGAAAGTTTGCATGTGCACTTATTTATACCTCTATAGATTAAGTGGCGAATTACAGCTCTGAACTAATTGTGGTTTCTGATATACAGGTGTTTGAACTGAGTCAAGTGTGAAATGGAGCCTGTTGAGTGTCGAGCAGTGATCCGGTTTTTGTATTTGAAAGGACGCACACCACGGGAGACTTTTGATGAAATGAAAGTAACTTATGGTGATGATGCCCCATCATTTGACCTTGTAAAACGCTGGCATTGTGAATTCAAACATAGT
>NC_043007.1:51791781-51826781 GCF_006345805.1 Octopus sinensis | reverse complement strand
CACACATACATACATACACACATACATACATACATACATACATACATACATACATACATTCATACATACATACATACATACATATATATATATATATGTATATATATATATATATATATATTATATATATATATATATATATTATATATATATATATCTGAAAAATCAAGTCAAGATAGAAAATGCTAAAATAATTTTATAAAGAACATTTCAGTACCGGTTTCAGTCATTTGAGACCTTTTCAACTGTAACGATTAAATAATTAAATTTAGAAAAATTAAAAGAAAAGTTTTTTTAAAAGAATATTTGTATAGTGTTCAAATATAAGTGGCATTTTCCTTGTTTCTGCCGTTCTCTGTCTCTCTTGTTTACACTTGTAGGTTCGAGGTCGTTGTATATATATATATAAACAGAATGAGATAAAAATCCAAGGCTGTGACAGATTTCAGAACATTTATAAATAGGTCTTACAGCTGTTTCTGGGATATTTTATATATCCCTTCATCGGAGACGGTGCGAGAAAATGGTTAAGCAATAGTTATTCTAGATAAGATATGAAATAGAGAGTGAAGTGGAGGAATGATACCTGTTCTTCCTTAAATATTTGAATGGAAATTCTGAGATTTAACCTCTTTTAATAAACTATTCCCGTTGGTTGTTTGATGAAACAACTTTTGGTGCAACAGTTTTCGAGCAATAGTGTTGATACAACGATTTTTGTACAACTTTAATGCAACAGTAAGATGTGATTTGAGGAAGATTTGAGTGCTATTTTTAACAGTCCAAGCGACTACATAAAGGTCTCCGCCTTCATATCGTTGTTCTGGATTAACAATATTCAATTGGCGACGATCAGAGCTATTAAGCGACTACGACGACCAAAAGAATGAATGAAGTTATGACATACAGTAACAGTGATGGAATAAGATCCAGGTCACTTACCGTATAAGAAATATGAAATAATCCTTAGATCCAGGTCATAAGAAGCTTATGTAATATTTTACTGAGCTGTGACCTGTGATTCTTTATGGCTGTCAAAGAAGCCCAAAGAGCCCAGGTATTACGATACCATTCTACAGCAGAGCCGAGGAAATTACATTTAAATTACAATACCACCGGGTTGACAGAAAGAATACTTCACGGTATTTGTTCTAGTTGTTTGCTTCCTGAGTTCAAATTCTGTTGTGGCCAGCATGGACAAGTAGACTTAATCCGTTGCTCGCTTTTACACCACCCACTGGCACATGGGTATCTGATAAAGATACCATGTATTCAGGCCACGTCTTCAGCTTAAAGATACTTTCCTCTCTCCTCCATAGAGTCTCGGAGTTTCTATAAAGTGTCTCGGGCACCGCTGTCCCGCTTAACTCTAAAATAAAAAAAGAGGGTTTTAGATCGTAAAGTAACGTTTTAATGGTTTAATAAGGAAGACTAGGTTGTTATTTGGGCTGACCTTCGTAGGCTCTCTCAAACTGTTGTGATTCATGCGTTTGACATTCACTTTTAAGACCACTACGTTAACCTACAGGAAAAATAAAAATAAAATTCCAGTGAGTTTGAGAAGAAGGAATCGGGTTAGAGGTTGGTGCAGTACTTGGAGCATGAATACCAACCTATGGATCATGAGGAGAGAGAAGAGACAGAAGTTTAGGGTAGACTTTACCATCTTAACTGTGTTTGGCGTGAGAAATGAGGGCCATTGACTAGTGAGATAATATCTCCTTCATGCCCAGTCAGGGATCTAGTTTCGATTTACACTTGTAGGTATTCACATGTCACATATATCGAAGGATAAGTGTCCAAAAGAAAGTTATAGGTACGAGTACCACAACAATGAGATAATTTTGATACATCTCATGATCTTCAGTTGATCTTATTGAAACGTTGGTTCACTATTGATAGCTTCGTGAATGCAAAACCAAAGAAAACCGCACCTGTTGCTTTAGAAATTCTTTCCTTGCCGTCGTTCAAGAAGAATATCAACAGCATGAGTTCCACTAATCTCAGAGGACTCGCAATGGCCATGGGCACAAACTCTTTCTTCAGACTAAACCAATAAAAAAATAAATAAATAAAAGAGAAGGGAAAGAAAACCCCACCTTGTGGATAAGAATATTGCAAACTATACAAGGGTTTAAAAAGTGTCATAAATATATGCAAATATAGCCTTGGTGAAAAACTTGTAAACATACAAACATAAATAATGAAATATTTTTTACAGTGTTTTTTTTTATCTCTGTACTTGACACCAAATAATAAAAGAACTTTTAACAATGAGAGAAGTATGTATGGAATTTCCTTAGATTAAAATGGCTTCGTTTGTGAGTAGGAGTGAGGTGTGGTTCTTGAAATGAATATTTGGTGTGGCTATTAACTGAATACTTATAAATGATTTTTATTAAGTTAGTGGAACTAAGTTCAGGACATGAAATAGTTGACTGGTAGCATGTATTGTTACAGTTAGGTGGTGTATTTTAGATTGTGGGGAGTAAATCAATGGGTTCATGAATGAAAATAGAAGAGAATAAATAAATAAATCAGTTTAGAGCATGCGAGAAAAAAGTGGAGAGCGAAATAGTAAGAAAGAATGAGGAAGAAAAAGAAGGAATGGGAAGAAAACTAAATTATTTTCCCAGGAAATGAATAACTAAGGGAAGGGGATGGAGATGACCATTAATCTAATGTTGGAATGAATATGTTGTATTGTGTGCTCTGTGTGTGTGTGTGCGTGAGTGTGTGTGTATGCGTGTATATGCGTGTGTGTATGAATGTGTGTGAGAGCGTATCTGTATGATTGTGCGTGAGTGCGTGTGTACGTGTGCGTGTTTGGTAAAGATATAAAAGTATACAGCTATAAACCTTTTAAGAAATCAACTTATTAAACGAAAGGCGTATATACATGCACATACATACATGCAGACATTCATATGTGCATACATGCATACATATAACCCGGTGTAGAACTCAATATGCATGTTACAGAACGAAGGGTTAGTCGAGTACACAGCGGTAATAAGAAAATGAGATGACAAAGATATAAACAGCTGTGAGTTATGAACTTCATTAACTCACAGCTGTTTTCGCTATAAGATGCAGTGGACTGATACTTGAGTACCCGAGTGACGCCTTATAGCTTCATCGGAGCCTCGAAAAAACGGAAAAATAAAGGAAGTCATTGCAGTGACTTAGTTTTGATATTTTCGAACAATCTTTATATCGATTTTCTTTTTTCTCTTCAGAAGGAGACATTGTTTGTGACAATCGTTTCTGTTTCTTGATCCTTAAACAATCCTTCTTCAGAGACATTTTGAGCGGGAAGGGCTACTCGACCAGAAAAATTTTTTAACTGAGCCCCACCTGCAAGGTCGTCATGATGGGTATACTGAGCTTCGTATATTTTACCCCAATGTCACTTTGATGGTATGCACTGCTCTCTCACTCAATAATAATAATAATAAAATAATAATAATAATAATAATAATAATAATAATAATAATAATAATAATAATAATAATAATAATAATAATAATGATAATAATAATAAATGCTCTGATGCAGTGCCAGGCAGTAGCTGTAATGGCTTCTGGCCTTAACTGACTGGAAGTGCTATGTGCATGTTTTTTCACGGTATAAAAGATTCGCTACAGCACATATACTGCTCAATACCACAGATTTGCTTGTCAATTGTTTGACTTTAAGCAGTTGAGCATGGTGGCTGACAATATGTGCATCTCTGATCACGAGCCGAAATAGTAAGGATGCATCATAGCCATGTGCTGAGTGGAATTCTTTGGGGTTTTGATAATTCACCACTGGAATCATCGGTGTTTTGTTCAATATCCTTATTAAGGGACAATTGTTTATATTATATAATAATAATAATAATAATGATAATAATAATAATAATAATAATAATAATAATAATAATAATAATAATAATAATAATAATAATATAGCTCCGAGATAAAAAAACAACAACATGGACGTACACTAAGAAGCTCTCTCTACAAAACAGACTTAATCCAATAACATCGATGCAATGTAAGGAAAAGTTCGCGATACAACTGTTGGAAAAGTTCTGTTAAAGCAAAGGAGCTAAAGGATCGGTAAGATTTTTGTTAAATACAGTGTAATTTCTTTCTTAAATGTGCGATGTCTCAATGTGACATACGCAAGACGTCGAAACCAGCACCAGGAAGCCTGGAAAATACTCCAATTACACAGTAAGTACGTAAATTGAATAATTACCTATACATGCAACTCTCCCTACATCCATGTGCACATGCTAATATTTACAAGCAACGTAAATTATGCTTACACGACACACGTACATACTCAGAAAATAAAAGAAAAACACGTGTCACGAGTGACGTCGAACCAAATAAAAGTAAAGCGATTTCCCCAAAACGAATATAAAATGGAGCAAATTAGTCACTCAGTTTAAAACATCACTAAACAGTTATACCCGGAAGCATAGCTATAACGCCCCCCCCCCAAAAAAAAAACGGCACACTAAAACTGAACTCAACTCCAAAAATGGCATTTTAACATCATTTACTGGAATCTTACACATCTCTAATGTCTTGATAAGAAGACGAAAACTACTAACATCTAAGAAGATGCATCACCGAAAAGCGGACGTTGATCCTCTGTACTTACCTAGGAGTAATGGGGGAAGAGGAATGTGCTATAAGATCCCCACAATAGCAATGAACAAGTACTTATTTAGTACAGAGGATTGGATGCTGCAGCTTGTGTCAAACACGAACGCAACAAAATATCACATTTCATTGTCAATGAAGCTTGCAAATTCGCAAGGGAACTCGGCATTAACTCTGAATTAGATGAAAAGGCTGAAACCGCTATCACCAAACAAGTAAAAGGGATCAGATGGACTGTAAAAAAGAACGGTCAGAAACAAATTGAAGAGCAGTGGAGCCAGAAGTCTCTGCATGGGCAGTATATATTTCGAAGTCAAAATGCTGATGTTGACCAAGCAATTCCCATCGGTGGCTGAGAAGCCCAGGACTGAAAGCAGAGACTGAAGGTTTCATATTAGCGGAACACTAGCAAAGCTTGCTTACCCAGAACTAACAGTTCTGACCCTAAATGCAGATTCTGCGATAAATTTGATGAAACAATATATCATCTGGTCTCGGGATGTCCTGTGTTGACAGCAAATGAATACAAAAGTCGCTACGATAGGGTAGGACAGTATTTACATTGGAAAATATGTAAACACTACAAAATCAGCACTCCTGTTTACTGGTATGAACATCATCCTGAGCCAGTCGTTGAAAGTAGGAATGTCTCTATCTTCTGAAAATTTCCAATCAACGCCGACCGAACGATCAAGGTTAATCGACCAGATAATGCCATTAAAGACAGGGAAGAAAATACTTGTAGACTAACAGATGTACGTGTTCCCACCGATAAAAATATGTACTCTTTTACTCTTTTACTTGTTTCAGTCATTTGATTGCGGCCATGCTGGAGCACCGCCTTTAATCGAGCAACTCGACCAGGGACTTATTCTTTTGTAAGCCCAGTACTTATTCTATCGGTCTCTTTTGCCGAACCGCTAAGTAACGGGGACATAAACACACCAGCATCGGTTGTCAAGCAATGCTAGGGTGACGAACACAGACGCACAAACACGCACACGCATATATATATATACATATATACGTCGGGCTTCTTTCAGTTTCCGTCTACCAAATCCACTCACAAGGCTTTGGTCGGCCCGAGACTATAGTAGAAGACACTTGCCCAAGGTGTCACGCAATGGGACTGAACCCGGAACCATGTGGTTGGTAAACAAGCTACTTACCACACAGCCACTCCTGCGCCTATATATGTAAAAGAATTTGACAAATTAAGTAAAAATAAGGACTTGGAAATTGAAATATAAAAGATGTTGCAGCTTAAAGCGAGAACTGTTCCTGTTATTGTGGGTGCCCTCGGTATAAGAATGGAATGTCAGTAACGTCTAGATAATATCCCAGGAGGATCATGTCTCAGAGAAATCAAAAAGATTGTGCTGATAAGTACTGCTCACATCCTTATAAAAACCCTATCAATTTAAATGTCTGTGTTGTATTATATGAAGATATTTCGCGACTACTCCTGCAACTTGCCCTCCCCAAGCTTTCGGTCATACGGTAACATCTCTTAACCTTCACTCGCTCTTCGGTGAGTGATTGTAATAGACATGTAGATTAAAAGTAAATAATAATAATAATAATAATAATAATAATAATAATAATAATAATAATAATAACAATATTAATAATAATAATAATAATAATAATAATAATATGATGATGATGATGATGATAATAATAATGATGATGATGATGATGATGATGATGATGATAATAATAATGATAATAATAATAATATAATAATAATAATAATAATATAATAATAATCAATACCCTGATGCAGTACCAGACAGTGGCTTTCATGGCTTCTGATCTTAACTGATTGGAAGTGCTATCATGTACATTGTTTGTCTTGGTATAAAAGACGGGCTACTGCAAACATTCTGCTCAATACCACAGATTTGCTTGTCGATTGTTTGACTCTAACCAGTTGAGCATTCCCTTAGTGGCTGACGATAAGTGCATCCCTGATCATGAGCAGAAGTAGTGGGGGAGTATTATAGCCGTGTGTTGAAAGGAATTCTTGGAGGTTTGGATAATTCACCTTTGGAAACGTTTGGTTCGTTCAACATCCTTAAACAATCCTTATTCAGGGACCGTTTGAGCGGGATGGGCTACTCGACCAGAAGAAAATTCTAACTGGGCCCCACCTGCAAGGTCATGCTCTGTTTATCTTGATATGAGATCACCATGTCGCGCACATATGGTTGTGATGCATGTGCCTGGTGTACCCTTATCAGACGGGTAGTCATGATGGGTATACCGGGCATCGTATATTTTACCAGTTTCACTTTGATGGCATGCACTGCTCTCTCACTCAATAATAATAATAATAATAATAATAATAATAATAATAATAATAATAATAATAATAATAATGATAATAATAATAATAATAATAATGAAAATGCTCTGATGCAGTACCAGACAGTGGCTCTCATGGCTTCTGATCTTAACTAATTGGAAGTGTTATCATGTATATTGTTTTGTGTTGGTATAAAAGATGGGTACAGCAAATATTCTGCTCAATACCACAGATTTGCTTGTCAGTTGTTTGACCATAACCAGTTGAGCATTCCCTTAGTGGCTGACAATATGTGAATCTCTGATCATGAGCAGAAGTAGTGAGGAAGCATCATAGTCGTGTGTTGAAAGAAATTCTTGGAGGTTTGGATAATTCACCTTTGGAATAATAATAATAATAATAATGATAATGATAATGATAATGATAATAATAATAATAATAATAATAATAAAATAATAATAATATAATAATAATAATAATAATAATAATAATAATAATAATATTAATAATGATATATAGCTAGATGACATTCTACACAGAGAAATGAAAGTCAAGGTCAGCGAGGGATATCAAAAAAGGGTGAAGATGGTGTTGAAATCCAACCTGAATACCAAAAATTTGATTACCGCAGGGAATATCTGGGCAGTTGCAGTGGTAAGATATAGTGCGTCCATCCTCAAATGGACTAAGGAGGAAATATCAACACTGGATAGAAGGAAGAGAAAGTTGATGACGCTGCATGGGGCGCTACACCCCAAAGCAAATGCAAACAGACTGTATATGAGAAGAAAGAATGGTGGCAGAAGACTAATTAGTATAGACCATTGTAAAAGGAGTGAAAGGAGAACGCTTGCCGAGTATTTGATACACAGTGATGAAAACCTGCTGCAATATACTGCGAAAGATGTGAGTGTAAATGCAGATGAAATGATGGGCAAGGCAGAGTTTACCAAAGAGCTGAGGAGAAGAGAAAAGAAGTCCTTGAAATGAGAATGCATGAACAGTTTGAAAGGAATACACAAAACGTTAAGGATAATACAGCATCATGGGCATGTCTTGAGCGAGGTGACTTGAAACGTACCACCGAAAGCCTGATCATTGCTGTACAAGACCAGGCTCTCCCTATCATTTCAGTGAAGTATAACATGTATGAAATTTCTGACACCCAGGAATGCATACTCTGTCGAAAGAGAGTGGAAAATGTGACCCACTTGATAAGTGGATGTGAGAGCCTTGCACAAAAAGAATATAAGCGCCGCCATTATAAAATGTGTGTGTATCCTCATTGCCTCTTATGCTGTAAATACCTATATGAAGTAACAGAGAACTGGTATGAGCATGTACCAAGTAAAAATTATGCAGGAGGATGGAAAAGTAACGATACTTTGGGACTATGATTTTCAGACGGATCGTGTAATCGAACATCGTTGGCCGGATATTGTCATGTTGAATAAGAGAGACATACCACATGACATGAATGTTGTAAGTAAAGAGGTTGAAAAAATCACCAGGTACTCCGAACTGAGAGTGGAAATGACAAGATTGTATGGAATACGAGTGGGTAATGTGAAAGTGATACCAGTGGTGATCGGTGCGTTGGGTTCAAGACTTCTTAAGGCAAATGGAAATCCCATGTAAGATTGATGTCTTGCAAAAGGCAGCCTTATTGGTCACAGCGCACATCTTAAGGAAAGTATTATCTGTCTGAGGTCCTTTGATGACCAAAGACACCGGTGCATTTTTATCTACAATGTGTTACAAAGGAATAATAATAATAATAATAATAATAATAATAATAATAATAATAATAATAATAATAGTAATAATAATAATAATAATAATAATATTATTATTATTAATAATACATATATATATATATATATATATACTCTTTACTCTTTACTCTTTTACTTGTTTCAGTCATTTGACTGCGGCCATGCTGGAGCACCGCCTTTAATCGAGCAACTCGACCAGGGACTTATTCTTTTGTAAGCCCAGTACTTATTCTATCGGTCTCTTTTGCCGAACCGCTAAGTAACGGGGACATAAACACACCAGCATCGGTTGTCAAGCAATGCTAGGGGGACAAACACAGACGCACAAACACACACACACGCATATATATATATACATATATACGACGGGCTTCTTTCAGTTTCCGTCTACCAAATCCACTCACAAGGCTTTGGTCGGCCCGAGACTATAGTAGAAGACACTTGCCCAAGGTGTCACGCAATGGGACTGAACCCGGAACCATGTGGTTGGTAAACAAGCTACTTACCACACAGCCACTCCTGCGCCTATATATATATATATATATATATATATATTATATATATATATATATATATATATAATATATATATAAAATAAATATATATATATAGATAAAATAAATAAATAATTAAATATATATATATATAGCTAATAAACGGAAACTTCGGAGTCACTAGACAACTTTTCCTTTTAAAAATTAATATGTTCCTGCACTTCAATTGGTCCTTCAATTTAATATCTTCAGCCGTGTTCATATATATAGCTTTATATAAACGCACACACACGCACACACACATACAATGACACACACATATGTGTGTATATAAATAAATAGACATGTGTATATACACATAAATATAAATATATATATATTTGTATATCTATCTATCTATCTATCTATCTATCTATCTATCTATCTATCTATCTATCTATCTATCTATCTATCTATTCTATCTATCTATCTTCTATCTATCTATCTATCTATCTATCTATATATCTATCTATCTATCTATCTATCTATCTATCTATCTATATATATATATATATATATATATAAACAAAGATAAATGCGATACAATAAAATTAATTAATTATAATCGCCGATATAAATACATTTATATATATATATATATGTATATATCTATATATGCATATATATAAATACACACACACACATATACATACATACATATATATATATATATATATGTGTGTGTGTATATATGTATGTATGAGTGTGTATGTACGTATATAATAACTAACAATAAAATAGCCATATAAGAAATGAAATGATTTAAAAATGAATTTAAATTTATATAAAATAATAATAATAGTTATAGTAGCAATAATAATAATAATAATAATAATAATAATAATAATGATAAAACTTGCATACATAATTAATGATTTCGTAAGTGATTCCAAACTGCTTTCGTGACATTTTTCGTTAAGAATTCCATCCAAACTGACGTAAAACCATTAAAGCAAAGTTAACTAAAAAACAAAAAAGTTAAATCTTGGTATACAGCAGAGCAGGAACATTAAATTACTGTGTTTCTTTCGACTAATGGCTTTCCTCTCAGTGTCCCGCAGGAATATCTCTGGTTACCGTTTCTCAATAGAGACATTTTTAACAGAAATAATTTACTATTCCTCAGGGAACACTTTCATTTTGATTTGTTTCGCTTATTTAAAATTTTTTATTTTATGAAATTTTGTTTGTCATCGTCTGCTTCTTGGCCTGGCTTCCAAGGTGGAGTCTTACTCGTTCTTTTCTCTCCGTCTGTCGCCTGTCTGTTTGTCTGTGTGTCTGTCTCTTTCTGTGTGTATGCATGTACACACACACACACTTATATAACCGGTTACGCTACATCCGTTTCAACCAAAGGGTCGTTGCGTGAATATTTATATAAATAAATACATAACTCTACAGTTGGCTTATGTAAAATATATTGAGTACAACCTTGGAAGATATTTGCTTCTGCAATGTGTACATACGCACGTATAAATGTTCATGCGAATCTGTACATACGTGGTGGCGCGTAGCTAAATGGTTAGGGTGTTGCGCTCATGATCATAAGATTGTAGTTTCGATTCTGGACCGAGCGATATGTTGTGTTCTTGAGCAAAACACCACGTTGCTCCAATCCACTACGCTGGCAAAAATGACTAATCCTGCGACAGATTGACTTCTAGTCCAGTGTGAAACTATATACGCCTCATAGTCCAGGAAACCGGTCTTATGGATCCTTATGGATCAGGAAGGGCCAAGTGTGCTCATGTACACCTATATATGTATATATATGTAATACATATGTATGTATATATGTATATACATACACACATGCTCATAATTACATACACACATATATATATATACAAAAACAATTTGTTTTAAATCTCTGAGCGAGTGATATGTACCGAAGAGTAAAATTTATTTGCCAGCATAATGTGGCAGTCCTGTACAAGGGCGATGTTACTGTTTTAGCCTCAGGAAAACATCTTTTCCAGTTGGCTAATAAACTTTACTATTTGGTACTCTTACAGCATATAATCACGCTCAGAGATTTAAAATAAGTTGTTTCATATACGGGATCAGCGGCTGTGTGTCGCTTAAAAATATATAGTATTTGCAAGTGGAGAGAGTCCCATCACTAGCCAGTGATTGTCTCACATTGAGGAGGGGTTACTACCCAGAAACCTAGGTCTGTGAGTATCACGTAAGGCTAGAGATGGGAGCTATGATCTCCCTTGCCTATACTATACGGGTACAAACTGTGTGTCGGGAGCCAACTGGAAAAGGAGCTTAAAAAACAGTAACATCGTCCTTGTATAGGACTGCCACATTATGTTGGCAAATAAACGTTACTATATATATATATATATATATATATATATATATATATATATATATATAAATTTAACAATTAAGGATAAAATCTTAATAAGGAATCTTAACAAGAAATTATCATGTAGTTAGCGTGAAAAAACTTCATAAGAGAAAAAATCCGAAATTAATTTTTTCACTTGAAAATATTTATTTATATTGTATAGAGGGCATTATTACACATAAATGCCACACGCTAAGAGGGACATAAGTCATTACTACCAAAATTTAACTAATCATACCGAATGCAGCTCTCGAAGCAAGACATTTAAAAAACTGAATTTAGTTCTATATCACCGTTGATTTCGCAATTAACGTATTAAATACGTCTTTTGTTCATCAGTAGAACAGATTCTGAACACATCATAAATAAACATAACCAAACAGACATCTGCTTCCCTCAGCGAAGCACACGGAAATGTTTATTCATCATATATTCGTTAATTGGCGGGCTTTTTCGAACTACATGTCGGTGGGAAAAGTTTTTCTTCGGAATAAAATTTACAATTAAGGATAAAATCTTAATAAGGAATCTTAAGAAGAAATTATCAGGTAGTTAGCGTGAAAAAATCCGAAAATAATTTTTTCACTTGAAAATATTTATTTATATTGTATAGAGGGCATTATTACACATAAATGCCACACGCTAAGAGGGACATAAGTCTCGAAGCAAGCCATTTACCGAATATATGATGAATAAACATTTCCATGTCCTTCGCCGAGGGAAGCAGATGTCTGTTTGGCTTCGCTAGGTATGTTGGTTATGTTTATTTATGATGTGTTCAGAATCTGTTCTACTGATGAACAAAAGACGTATTTAATATGTTAATTGCGAAATCACAGGTGATATAGAACTAAATTCAGTTTTTTAAATGTCTTGCTTCGAGAGCTGCATTCGGTATGATAAGTTAAATTTTGGTAGTAATGACTTATGTCCCTCTTAACGTGTGGCATTTATGTGTAATAATGCCCTCTATACAATATATATATATATATATATATATATATATATATATATATATATATATATATGTAAGCATTATGCGAATTAGCAAATTAAATATAACAGCTTGGTTTTGATATACAATATGTATGTATGTATGTATGTATGTATGTATGTATGTATGTATGTATGTATGTATGTATGTATGTATGTATGTATGTATGCATGCATATATATATATATATATATATATATATATATATATATATATAATATATATATATATTATATATATATACACATTTATATATGCACATTTATATATACATGCAAACAGAAAAAAAAGCAAAGACTGAAAACTTTCAGACGATGTCAAAGATGTATAAGTTCAAATCATTTGAGCGGTGGTATTTTCTATACGGATAATCTTTGGACTGTACACACACACACACACACACACACACACACACACCACACACACACACACACAGAGTTCTCCACTGGGTTGACGATGAGGTTTCACTTGTTCGTTCATTTACACATTGAACGAATGTGTAAATGGCTGAATATTCCAAAGTGCATGTATCCTTAGCACAATTCTCAGAAGCAGAAACTGCAGGTGACAAGGCTGTACCAAAGGTAAAATTCACCTGACGAGCCTCTTCAGATTTGGTTGATATTGTTTGCTGGCTGCGTGGCCCTGTGGATGCTCCTTCGATTCTTTGCCTTTGGTTCACATTAGAATTTCCAAAGTAAAAAATATTCACTAGGTGTCAACAACTCTAAATCGTGCTCATGATGATGTTACTGTTGCAGTTTTCATTATCATCATTTTTTTAACAATCACAGGGAAAGGAAAGCGGCGGGGTGCTTGCAATTGAGCACATGTATGCGAGTGCGTATTTGTGCTTGTGTGTGTGTGCGTGTGTGCGTGTGTTTGTGTGTGCGTGTGTGTGTGAGAGAGAGAAAATCAATGAATGTTCTAAAAGACCTTACATCAAGCGATGACCTCTAAGTGACCATATTGGTTTTGTGTGTATCCTGTTCACGTGAGCTAAGAATCCCATGGGACTCGTTTTTACAAAGTAACCCCTAATCAAAGACCAGGAAAGATTAACTTTGTGCAGAGTAACTATTTAATTCAATTCAAATCTTGACCGCAAAATGCTATAGCTGAAAAGATTGCTACCAATAAAACGTAAAAAGAAGTTGACATTTAGATGGTGTGAAACGTTTCATACCAGAGGAATATGTCAAAAATATGTTCATCATCTTTATCTCCTGATCTCTTAACTATTTTCACCCCCACTCTTTTCCTTTCCTTCTCCTCCTGTTCTCCTTTTTCTCCTCTTCACCCATCAGTTTCTCTCCGCCGCAGCCACTTTCGTTATTCTGTCAATGCTGGCCAACAATGCGATTGTATATAATGGTGATTAAATAAAATGTGGACAACTGACCGACGATTACAGACCGCTAAAGCAGAGTGACCAACGGAAATATCATCCCAATATTTTCACCGTTTGCCACTCGGTCTGTCTATTGAGGGTTTGTCCGTTAATCTTTTTTCTAAACAAATATATTAATACGAGGGATGCATATGTGTGTGTGAATATATATATATATATATATATATATATATATATATATATATATATTTTTGGCATGTATATGTACATAGGTCTATCTCTATGTACGTTTGAGTGTATGTGCGTATGAAAGGATGCACATGAATGCATACAAATGTGTATGTATATATGTATGTATGTAGTACGTGTGTACATATGGTGGTGGTGTTAGCCATAGTGACGACAAGTAATAGTATTGGATATTTTGTAGTTGTAGTGGTGGTGGTGATGGTGGTAACGGTGATAGTGATAATAGTTGTGGTGCAGCAGTATTGATTGGTATAGTTGTTTTATAATGTAGTGGTTATGATGGTATACTGGTTTAGCATTGGTGATGGTAGTGGTATTGGTGGTGGCAACATTGATGGTGCTGGCAGTGGAAATGGTGGTGATTGTGATATTGGTGGAGGTAATATTGATGGCGGTAGTAATAGTAGTAGTAGCGGCTGGTGTAATGGTAGTTGTAGTTGATGGTGTTGGTGGTGATTGTGGCGCTAGAGGAATTGGTATCAAAGATTTGGTAGTGTTAATGGTGGTGCTGAAATTTGGTGGAGTAATACTTCGAAATAGAAGTCCATCTATTTTAAAAACTAAATAAAAAGCCTCAACAACTATAAAAAAGAAAAAAAAAATAGAAAAGAAAAGAGAAAGAAAGCAACATGTCTTCAGTTGATGCCATTTGAATTAATATTCCCAAGAGTCTAACCAGAAACTCATATAGCAAGGACATTCGATAGCCAGGTCAAGTTTTTAGAGAAATTACTAGAAACTCGCCATACTTTAAGTGGAAAGGGATATAATGGCAGGCATATCTTGGGTCATTTTTCCAAAGTTTCACCTCCAATTTCTACTTCCACCTGACATCAACAAGAATTTAACTTGGCAGCTGTCTTACCAATATTTGCTTCCCCACTCATCCTGTACCCCTTTCTACCTTTTTCTTGCACTCTTTCTTTCTCCTTTCTTCTTTCCCGCTATCCACTTATTTATCCGTTCACACATTCTTTCATACGCACATACACACAAACACAACCATACACGCACGTACTCTAACTTGATGATTCAGTCCATTGCTACTCAGGGTTTCAAGCGACGAAACAACTGCATATAACGAGAAACTGAATAAGGACAGAATATATATGCAGATTTGAAGGAATAAATAAGTTCTTTAACAATATTAACTACTCTTTTTTTTATAACTATATATCATAGAGCATGAAAGTACAAACATGTTTATAGACGTGTGTTTGTATGTCCACACACTATTATTAATGAGCCCATCAGTTCCTATGCTGCTCTGCTACTTATTTTGGCTAAGTCCTTAGTGGCATACATTATAAATACCTATAAATTGTAATCCCTCTGTAGTCACATGGTGGATATTATTTCTCTGACGAGTGCCTAACAAATAAAGAAATTGGTTAAGATCGATTACATTTTTTCGCCCTGCGAACGTTGAAGTCATTTTGTCTAGTTTTTAAAACGAGATTATAGGTGTATGGTTATTATAAAAGTGTCTTCAATTTTATCTCTTAAAAAGCTACATTTTACAGATCACACACACAAAACACACGCGCGCACACACACACACACCACACACACACACACGCACAGATAAATATAAGACGGGCTTCTTTCAGTTTCCATCTATCAAATACACTCACAAGGCTATAAATATATAGACATTTGTATATCTACATATTGATATAAATACGTTTGTATATATATTATTATATTATATATATATATATATATATATATATATATATATATATATATATATATATATATTATATATTATATGAAAAAACAAGTAAAAAATAGAAAATGCTAAAATAATTTTATAGTGAACATTTCAGTACCGGTTTCGGTCATTTTGAGACCTTTTCAACTGTAACGATTAAATAATTAAATTTAGAAAAATTAGAAGAAAAGGTTTCTTAAAAGAATATTTCTATAGTAGTGTTCAGATTTAAGTGGCATTCTGCCTTTCTCTGACTCCCTTGTTTGCACTTGTGTGTTCGAGGTAGTTGTGAGTTCTTGGTAGGGTAGTAGAGGGAAGGCTGGTGAGGAAAGGGGGGGGGAGAATGGGGAGTGCCCTGATGGTCGTATTTTGAATGGTCAGTGGCGGCTGGCAGTCTCAGTTCAATTCAGGGGAATATTTATATTGACAGGCTTGTTTATAGAATTAGCGTAGGTGTTATACTAAAAAACATTAGTGACAAACTTAAGGGGTAGGGGGTGGAGAAGAAGAAGAAGAAGAAGAAGAAGAAGAAGAAGGAGGAGAAGATGATGGTGATGGTGGTGATGATTATGACGACGATGATGATGATAACGATGATGATGAAGAAGAAGAAGGAGGAGAAGGAGAAGATGGTGGTGATGATGATGGCGATGATGATGACGCCGATGATGATGATAACGATGATGATGAAGAAGAAGAAGAAGAAAAAAACAGAGAAGGGAGAATATGAATGGGTGTAAATATAGCTATGAAGGGGCTGATTAGTAATGGATTCTATGGAGTGTAGTATTTGTGTGTGTATATATATTTTTTTCTCTTATTCTAAAGTTGAGGTATATTAATTGTTTGTCGTAGACCCGTTAAGAAGTGGCTTGTATTTTTTAATAAAGAGATTTTCTTTACTTAT
Organism: Octopus sinensis; assembly: GCF_006345805.1. Lineage (NCBI taxonomy): Eukaryota > Metazoa > Mollusca > Cephalopoda > Octopoda > Octopodidae > Octopus > Octopus sinensis. Next base: position 51,809,930 of record NC_043007.1, on the reverse strand, counting down.
TCTTTGTCTCGAGGTTGTATCGTCCCTAAATTGGTAGAGGGGGAAAATTCTGAAGTTTGGTGTTTTTTTGTTTTGCAAGTATATGTGTTGGCTAAAAGCTATTTTTCTGTTTTGGGGAATTTTTATCTGGGATCTGTGCAGGGCCATTCGTTTACGCAAACCATTTTTGTTTGGCCTATGTACTGCTCTTGACCCCCGGAGCAGGTTAGTGAGTTATTAGTTCTCCGAAGCACATGTGAAGTTGCTTTTCACTGTAAACCGTTGTCCCTGTTTGAAGGAGAACTCAGAACCCTCGATTAGATAGTCGCATATCCCGCAATTGGGTCTTCCACATTTTTTTACTGTCGGCTTCTGTGTTGAAGAGTGAATTCGGGCTTGTGTAAGGAGACTGTTCATGGATCTAGGCTGTCTTTTGCTTTTTATGATCGTGTGTGTTGGAGGATTGTGTTCATTCTGTGGTCTTTTTTTAGGAGGGGTATGTTGTGGAGGATGGTGTCGAAGGCTTCGTTATTGAGAGGGTTGTGTGTGGAGATGTATGGTAAGGCTTTTGGTTGTAAGTTTTTCTTTGATTTGGGATGTCTCAGTTCCTTGATGTTAAGTTGAAGGGCACGTTGAATGCACTTGTCAATAAGTGAAGGTGGATAGTTCCTGGTGATTAGGGTATCTTTTAGTTCTTGTAGTCGTGTGTCTCTGGTGTTTGCGTTAGAGACTATAGTGCATATCCTTTTTGCTAGATTGAAGGGGATATTCATCCTGTGTGTCTGGGGTGGCATGAATTGAATGGAAGATATTGCTTAGAGTCTGTAGGCTTATAGTATATGTCTGTTTCTATTATATATTAGCTTTCTTAATGAGGATATCGAGGAAGGGGAGTTGTTGTTGGCTATATTCCATCGTGAATTGGATGTTTACGTCCAGTCCGTTTAAAATTTTCTGGAATTCTATGAGTTTTTCTATATGTTTATGCCAAAGGATGAAACAGTCATCTAGATATCTCTTCCAGTTGTTTTCTATGTAGATGGAGAAAGGGCTGCCATATCTTTCTAGAACCTTACGATACAGACTGATCTCTAGGTATCCTATGACTAGGTTGGCAAAGGAGGGGGCCATTCGTGTACCCATCGCAGTCCCCGATTTTTGTCGGTAGAAGTTGTCATTGAAGGCGAAGAAGTTATTTTCCAGGATGAATTTAACCCTTCTATCACAAATTCTTTTTGATGCGGTGTGGTAGTTCGTTGGCGTGATTCTCTAGCCATATATATTGGTAAAACGGTAAGATAACAAAAGAAAGAAAGAGACCTCAATATGTAAATAGAGGAAATTTATCTATACAATAATATGTTACATTACTCGATAGTCGAGATAAAACTCTGAGTTTCAGATGCCGAAGTGGAAATCCACAACACCATCTCTTCGGTTATCTGGTTTTCAAATAGCCAGATACCGAAGAGATGTGTTGTGGATTTCCACTTCGGCATCTGAAACTCAGAGTTTTATCTCGACTATCGAATAATGTAACATATTATTGTATATATATATATATATATATAGATATATTATATATATATATATAATATATATATATATATATATATATATATATATATATATATGAAAAAACAAGTAGTAAAAAATAGAAAATGCTAAAATAATTTTATAGTGAACATTTCAGTACCGGTTTCGGTCATTTGGAGACCTTTTCAACTGTAACGATTAAATAATTAAATTTAGAAAAATTAGAAGAAAAGGTTTTTAAAAGAATATTTCTATAGTAGTGTTCAGAATTTAAGTGGCATTCTGCCTTTCTCTGACTCCCTTGTTTGCATTGTGTGTTCGAGGTAGTTTGAGTTCTTGGTAGGGTAGAGAAGGGAAGGCTGGTGAGGAAGGGAAGGGGGGTGGGAGATCTGGGAGTGCCCTGATGGTCGTATTTTGAATGGTCAGTGGCGGCTGGCAGTCTCAGTTCATTCAGGGGATATTTATATGACAGGCTTGTTTATAGAATTAGCGTAGGTTGTATATAAAAAAACATTAGTGACAAACTTAAGGGGTAGGGGGTGGAGAGAAGAAGAAGAAGAAGAAGAAGAGAAGAAGGAGGAGAAGAGCTGATGATGGTGGTGGGTGATGATTATGACGACGATGATGATGATGAAACGATGATGATGAAGAAGAAGAAGGAGGAGAGAGGAAGATGGTTGGTGATGATGATGGCGATGATGATGACGCCGATGATGATGATAACGATGATGATGAAGAAGAAGAAGAAGAAAAAAAAAACAGAGAGGGAGAATATGAATGGGTGTAAATATAGCTATGAAGGGGCTGATTAGTAATGGATTCTATGGAGTGTAGTATTTGTGTGTGTATATATATTTTTTTCTCTTATTCTAAAGTTGAGGTATATTAATTGTTTGTCGTAAGACCCGTTAAGAAGTGGCTTGTATTTTTTAATAAAGAGATTTTCTTTACTTATTCTTTGTCTCGAGGTTGTATCGTCCCTAAATTGTTAGAGGGGGAAAATTCTGAAGTTGGTGTTTTTTTGTTGGCGCAAGTATCTATGTGTTGGCTAAAAGCTATTTTTCTGTTTTGGGGAATTTTTATCTGGGATCTGTGCAGGGCATTCGTTTACGCAAAACATTTTTTGTTTGCCTATGTACTGCTCTTGACCCCCGGAGCAGGTTAGTGAGTATATTAGGTTCTCCGAAGCACATGTGAAGTTGCTTTTCACTGTAAACCGTTGTCCCTGTTTGAAGGAGAACTCAGAACCCTCGATTAGATAGTCGCATATCCCGCAATTGGGTCTTCCACATTTTTTTACTGTCGGCTTCTGTTTGAAGAGTGAATTCGGGCTTGTGTAAGGAGACTGTTCATGGATCTGGCTGTCTTTTGCTTTTTATGATCGTGTGTTTGGAGGATTGTGTTCATTCTGTGGTCTTTTTTTAGGAGGGGTATGTTGTGGAGGATGGTGTCGAAGGCTTCGTTATTGAGAGGGTTGTGTGTGGAGATGTATGGTAAGGCTTTTGGTTGTAAGTTTTTTCTTTTGTTTGGGATGTCTCAGTTCCTTGATGTTAAGTTGACGGGCACGTTGAATGCACTTGTCAATAAGTGAAGGTGGATAGTTCCTGGTGATTAGGGTATCTTTTAGTTCTTGTAGTCGTGTGTCTCTGGTGTTTGCGTTAGAGACTATAGTGCATATCCTTTTTGCTAGATTGAAGGGGAATTCATCCTGGTGTGTCTGGGGTGGCATGAATTGAATGGAAGATATTGCTTAGAGTCTGTAGGCTTATAGTATATGTCTGTTTTATTATATTATTAGCTTTCTTAATGAGGATATCGAGGAAGGGGAGTTGTTGTTGGCTATATTCCATTGTGAATTGGATGTTTACGTCCAGTCCGTTTAAAATTTTCTGGAATTCTATGAGTTTTTCTATATGTTTATGCCAAAGGATGAAACAGTCATCTAGATATCTCTTCCAGTTGTTTTCTATGTAGATGGAGAAAGGGCTGCCATATCTTTCTAGAACCTTACGATACAGACTGATCTCTAGGTATCCTATGACTAGGTTGGCAAAGGAGGGGGCCATTCGTGTACCCATCGCAGTCCCCGATTTTTGTCGGTAGAAGTTGTCATTGAAGGCGAAGAAGTTATTTTCCAGGATGAATTTAACCCCTTCTATCACAAATTCTTTTTTGATGCGGTGTGGTAGTTCGTTGGCGTGATTCTCTAGCCATATATATTGGTAAAACGGTAAGATAACAAAAGAAAGAAAGAGACCTCAATATGTAAATAGAGGAAATTTATCTATACAATAATATGTTACATTACTCGATAGTCGAGATAAAACTCTGAGTTTCAGATGCCGAAGTGGAAATCCACAACACCATCTCTTCGGTTATCTGGTTTTCAAATAGCCAGATACCGAAGAGATGTGTTGTGGATTTCCACTTCGGCATCTGAAACTCAGAGTTTTATCTCGACTATCGAATAATGTAACATATTATTGTATATATATATATATATATATATATATTATTATATATATATATATATATATATATATAAATGCATATATATATATATATATAAATGCATATATATATATATATATATATATATATATATATATATATATATATATATAATATAATATATATATATATATATATATATAAATACACACACACACACACACGCATATGTGTGTATATGTGTGTATGAGTGAGTGAGTATGTGTGTGTGTACGTTGATATACATAACTGTTTTTTCGATATGAAAGTCTATTTTCTTTAACGTGATCTCCCACTTCCTAAACGGTAGTTTGTGTGATTTGAGAAAGATTCGCTCTCATGTATATATATGTGTGTGTGATTGTGTGTGTGTGCTTGTGTGTGTGTGGTGTGTGTGTGTGTGTGTGTGTGTGTGCGCGTGCGTGCGTGTGTGTGTGTGTGTGTGTGTGTGTGTGTTGTGTGTGTGTGTGTGTGTGTGTGTGTGTGTGTAGCAGCAGTGGGCTGAAATAGGAAATTTCTGAAAGGTTTATCGGGTGTCCCTTGCCCTACTGATTGATTGACACAAGTTGAAACTCCTTTTTATACAATCCCCAATATAAATATTTTCCCTCATAGCTCTGTAATAGGCGTAAGACGTGCATGAATATGGCCGTATACTTGGCATAATTTCCATGATCAACTCCACACACACTCATACAAGACACGATGTATACACACACACATACATATTTTTATTTGCCTTGTATACAACTTTGAGAGACATTTACATCAGCTGGGGCACTGACCGTCATCACAAATGTAAGTGGTATCAAAAAGTTCTCGGGCTAGTTCTGTAGTGCGCCAACAAATGGCAGCATAAGGTTGCGTGCGCAGTGAGCGCTTCATGAAGCAGTGTGAGCTGAGTGACATCGCCGTGTTCACTTCGCAAGTTGTGAAATTTGTGTTTTTGTGATCACGTGTATGCTGTAGTCTGCGATTTTTGTCATGGAGGGAAAGTTTTGACATGGACGGAAAGCCAACGTGAAATTTTGCGTTAAACTTGGGATGCCTAATTCAGAGATATTGAGCATGCTTCGACAAACTAACGGCGACGAAGCAATGTTTCGAGTGGCATGGGCTTTTCAAAAGCGGAAGAATGTCCCCGGAAGACGATGAGAAATGTGGAAAATATTCATCAGCTTGTGCATGGGGATTGTCCTCCGGCAATCAATGACATTTTGAAGTATTTGAGAGAGGACATTCGGCGAAAGCGACCCGATCTGTGGAGGGCGAAGAATTGGATTCTTTATGACGACAAAGCACCCTGTCACCGAGCTCTCTTCTCTCGGTGTTTCTCGCTAAAACCAACATGGTATCGCTTCTGCACCCGCCTTATTCACCAAATTTAGCACTTGAGGACTTCCATCTCTTCCTCAAGATGAAAATGCAGCTCAAAGGTCACCGTTTTAACAAAACAACTTCCAGGCCGGATTCCAAAAGTACCAGGAATGCTGGGACAGGTGTATTGCTGTGCAAGGTGACTATTTCGAAGAAGATGATGTTAAAACTTTGGTAAATAAGTTATTCTTTTTATTAAACTTCTTGATACCACTTCGTATATCCCGGTGTTTTTGCTGTGTCTACTTTTAGAATTCTCGTCCTGAACAGTATGTGACCTCGTCTGTACCACTAGCAATTTTCCCCCCTGTCTTCCCTTCTCGGGATCTTTCCTTCTCCTATGTTTCCGACGAAGAGCTCCGCTCGAAACGTCAAACCCTCCTTCTTCCCTTCTTTCCTGAGCGTCCAATAATACTTTATTTGTTCCACGTCCTTGCGTTGTTTTTTTTTGTTTTTGTTTCTTGTTTGGATTAACTTTATATATATATATATATAATATATATATATATATTATATATATATATATATATATATATATATAATATATATATATATATATATATATATATATATATATATATATATTTATTATATATATATATTTATGTATGTATGCATGTAAATATATATATATACATATGTGTGTGTGTGTATGTGTATAGGTTTATTGTATTTTCTCTAAAAGGGAGTTTTCTTGGTCAAGTGTAATCAGTCGTATAAGCTGTTTTGAGACGTGTAAAATACATTTACTTGTCTACCATGCACTGCCCTTCATGCTTTGTTACGTCTAGCAAAGCAAACCTCTTCAACAATACCATTGTGTATTGTTTTGCTGTCTTTATTATTTCTCTTTTCTACTATGCCATCCACCCATTCATGGTGGAATCTCTCGTTGATGTTTGCAGGCAGCTGCCACATGATACAAACAATGGAGAATACTATCTACTCTGACTGGAAGCTCTTAATGTTCTTTTACATCTTGTTGTTGTTTAGATCCTAATGAAGTCTGACAGAAGAGAACTAAGCTAAAGGTAATCTGGCTGTAATTATCTCTCAAATACGTCTTTTAGTTTTAATCCAGTAGAGTGTGATTTGAGAGCAAGTAGCTACTTTGTTTTGTAGAAACAGTATAAATACACTCCATGTTCAGTCCCGCTGCGTGGCGTCTTAGGCAGGTGTCTTTTATTATAGCCTCGGGTTGACCAAAGCCCTCAGAATGGATTTGGTAAACGGAAACTGAAAGAAGTCCGTCCTAAGTATATATATATAGTTGTGCGTGCGTGCGCTGTGTGTTTGTGTATCTGTGTGTGTGTGTGCCTATATGAGTGTGTGTTTCTTTGTGTCTATGTTTTACCCCACCATTGCTTGACAACCGGTGTTAGAGTGTTTACGTCCTCGTAATTTAGCAGCTCGGCAAAAGAGACCAAATGAAAAAGTACCTGGTTTAAAAAGAAAAGTACTCGAGTCGATTCATTTGGCTAAAATTTCTTCTATCTAAAGACTGAAACAAATAAAAGAGATATGCACGCACACATATACGCGCGCGCAAGTGTATATACATGTGCGTGTGTGTGTGTGTGTGTGTGTGTGTGTGTGTGTGTGTGTGTGTGTGTGCATATATATATATGTATGCATATAAATATGTATTTTCCTTTCTCTATCGGTAGAAATGCAATAAACAATCACATACATATATACATACAAAAACATTCACAGTAAAACATTTTCTTATATATAAATTTTTGCAAGCTCGACTTTTAGACTCGGTTCGACACGTCTTCTGTTGCTTTGTAAAATGCAGTGAACAATAATGTAACTGGTTTCATCAGTTATAACAGATGTTGATGACTCGGTGTAGGACAACCTACTGCGTGGTGTTTAACTGAGTATATACTGATAAGAATGCGTCCACCTTTTGAAAACTTTTCAGTTTTTGAAGTAGCTCAATCAGTGAATAATACCAACATCGGATTGGACCATATCAAACACTCCACATCTTCATGCCACTGAATCCCAACCTCTAGGTTTCTCAATTGACCATCATATTCACATATACTTGTTACATAGCAAATCATCAAGCATTTTGTATATTGTCACACCAAACAATTTAGTGCTTCCACCATAGATATGACCATAATGTATGAATTATTTTAAAAACCTATGAAACACAAAGCAATGAATGAATGATTGAATCTATCTATCTATCTATCTATCTATCTATCTATCTATCTATATCTATCTATCTATCTATCTATCTATCTATCTATCTATCTATCTAACTATCTACCTTATAGAGCCTTGTCCATGTCACCTTATACATGAGATTTCACATTAAGTTACATAAAACCACCACATGTCTGCAAAAATGGACGCTCACATGAGTTTGAACACCTTAAATGTCTAGCTTCTGGCTGTATTTGACTTGGGTTACATTTTTGTAATTATTCTGTACTGTTGTGTGTGTGTGCGCGCGCGCATCAATTAGACGAATAAATATGTACCTTGTGAAGTTCATTTGTATCTAGTTATTACGCACACACACACACAATAGTGTATTTATAAATAATATGTGTGTGTGTGTATGTGTGTGTGTGCGTGCGTGGGTGTGTGTGTGTGTGTGTGTGTGTGTGTGTGTGTGTGTGTGTGTGTGTATTTGTATGTGTGTGCACTCACACTAACGCGTACACACGTATACAAACAAGTGCTGCAGATATACATACAATCATATGTACATCAATAATTACCAAATATTCCTTTGGATAGAGTTATCTTAATTTCGTTAATAAATCCCTTTAACTATTACCATTCATTGTTGTATTGTTTTTGTTTTATAAACCCTTTGATTAAATGTAAGCAAAACGAAATCCTTTTGATTTCCACAATTCAAAAAAATACCAGAGAAAAATAAAACGGAATTATTTTAATCAAATCCTTTGGAAGCTTTTTTGATATTCTTTTGCATCAAAGAAAAACTGTAAAAATATATTTGCAGCCTTTTCGTTTCGTTTCCATTTCTCTCGCTCTCTATGCACGTGAGTGTATATATGTTTATATGTACATATATGTATATATTTACATATGTATGTATACGTATGGTTATATGTATACGCCTGTCTGTCTGTCTATATGAAAGGATCTATCTATCTACACGCACACACATACATATTTATATATACATTTAGATAGATACATAGATATTTTCGTATATATATATACATACATACATAAACACACACACACACACACACATATATGTTATATAAAGCAATCGGATAATTCCATACATTGATCTGGAGATATTTAGGTTTGCTAAATGCTATAGAAATCACAAATGAGACCAAACTTGAAGGAATGCCAAAAATCAAACTCTATGAAAAAAGAAAAAGAAAAAATAAACACCCAAAACTCAAAATACAATAAATAAATAAATAAAATAAAGAAGACTTAGCTTTAAAAAAGTTATGGAAGACGGCTCACCAGATGCCAAACGAAAGTAACGAAACTAGGAATTCTTAACTACACTTCCATGCTCATACTTGGCTCGTGAAAATATACCGCAGGCACACACTCGCACGCGTGTGCACACACACTCACGGACACATGCGTCTCTCATGACTTATCTATCTATCTATCTATCTATCTATCTCTCTATCACAATGGACGGACGCTAGTCATATCGGCTCCAAGTAAGTTGGCCACTTTTACATGTTTAAAACTCCTTGTTGTCAAATATTTTGTTTTAATCGTTGTGCAAATTCATTCACTAAAAAACCTGAGAATTATTCACGTAGAATTCCGCCCCTGTATGGGCGAAATTACAAAAAAAACTTTCAAAACTTTCGTGGGTTTTTTAGCCATTTTTCATTTTGAAAATGGCAACTAGAAACCACGTGGCTAGCCCGCCAGTCATGCAGAACGGTAGCAAAACACTATTGCTACCAACTAGCTGCTAAACATCGCAGCGTGAACACCGCTGTCACCACCATCACCACCACCAACAACAACAACAACAAATCTAACGTCGCATTCACCATCGCCGCGACCAAAGACATTAACTTAGATTTCCCCTCACTCCCCACACACACTTGTTGATGATAAAGGGACAGAGAAAGGGATTTCAAAAATGAATACAAACGAAAACATGAATGCCAGCACCACCACCATCACACCAACAACAACAACAACGAAATTGGCACAAAGCCGCCTACCAAAGACAACACCGCCAACACCAACACCACTACTACGACGTCAAATGCTACATCCAAGCCTTCTGCTGCTAATACCGCCCAACACCAACACCACTACCATGACTTCAATTAACACTGCCACAATTACACTTCTACTGCCAAATTCAAAACGAATTTTGCGGACGTAACAAAACAAAAAAAAGAACAATTGTAACATTCACCACACAAGAGATAAACCGCACAAAGGCACTCTTCTCCAAAGAAGGAGACAAATTGCACCTTCATATTCCACAACACATCGTGGAAAACACGCAAAAAAAACAATAATTTATAAAGTAATAAACAAAAAAACAAGAAGAACAGAAAATGCACCGCAGGAAAAAATCGATAAATGCCTTCGTCCTGTATTGGACTCCAAGGAATATATCAGTTGGGGAAACAATTTGGTACAGTCCAAGTACGTTTCCTCAACGAAAGTTTAGCAAAACGTTTTTCACATTGGAGCTACATTCGGACGACTTGGTAATGATACCAGTCTATTTAAACAAAAGGGTCACGAAAGTCCAAATAAAAAACATACCATTTGATGTCGAAACACAATGGGTGGTCTCTGCCATCTGCTTTGAAATGTCAGAGACAATGTCAGAGACAAACATCCTGGAAATCGCGGTTCTAGGAGAGAAAGACTATGTGTGGCAAATCAATCGAATTCCTGCTTCAATTGGATGAAGCAGCAAGAGAGAAGATACCACCGCTATAGAACTGCCAGGAGGCTACAAACTCTATATAGTGGTAGAGGGCAGGCGACCACGCTGCTATTTGTGTGGAAGCGAAACACACTTGAAAAAGACGTGCCCAACCACTGCACACCAAGAGCAACAACAACAACCACTACCACAACCAAAGCACTCCGGAAAAAAAGCTCTACTACCCACACCACCATCAACACAGAAGACGACAAGAGAAGCACACCAAGCTAATCCGTCATCAACCAAAAACCACTCGACACCTGGAAAAATACCAACACTACCATCAACAGCAAAACCCAAAGGAACAGAAAAACAAAGAAAACACACACAAACTGATCCCCCATCCCTTATACCGCACTCAACACACACAAACACTCAACAACCAACAACAACACAACCACTTACACAGACATACATAGAAGCCCACAACATACCCCTACCCCCTTCTGATTCCTCAGAAATTTCGTCGGAAGACGAAACCAGTGAGGAATGGCAAATAGCTACAAAAAGAAGGAAAATAAAGAGCAGAAACACAACCAAACCAAATGCAAACACGAACAAAGCAGGGGGAAATACATCTCCCGAAGACATTTCAAAACCCAACGCAAACAACAGCCACACCACACCACAAAAACATATACAGCAAACATGCTCACAGCTATAGACACCAAAAACACAAATTTGATGGAATACATCCAATCAAAAACAAACATAACAGAAGAACATAAAACAAACACCACCCATACACAACACCACCAGACCACATCAAAATAATACACATCTCCAAAAGTCTGCACCACACACTCAAAGGCATTTTCCCCAGTGCGGTTGGTAAATGCCAAAAATATCTCACAAAGAAACTGTACTGGGATCTTCTCGAGGACAAACCAACGGAGGAGAAAGCAAAAACTTTCGAGCAGTAAGTAACCCTCTGTATTCTAATTCATTAGAACTATGATCAAGATTGGTTGTGTAAATGCGCGTGGCTTGGGGTCCCCTTGGAAACAAGGGTACCTCTTAAATGACATAAAGTCACATAAGTTAGAAATCATAGCCATAAGCGAGACCAGACTCCACAATCCGCGGGCCCTAAAGACCATGTTTGGCGGACAGTTCAACATTTATTTTTCCCCCTGTCGCCGAGAATGGGCGGTAGTGGCACCGCGGTACTTTTTCACAAGAGTCTGGATCTCAATGTAAGGACAATATTCGTTGACCCGGAGGGTAGACTGGTCGTCCTGGATGTCGACGGCAGCAATGGGTGCGCTTTTCGGCTCGTATCAGTTTACGCACCGCCCTTAACAGGTCGGGCGGATTTCTTTCAACGTCTAGAAGTTTTCTTGGGAACGTCTCGTCCTTTACTCTTAGTGGGGGATTGGAATGCTACCTTGGACACGCATGTAGACTACGTGGGTAGAGATAGGAATAGACGGGGATGCAAATGCCTCAGAGACCTGCTCAGACGCTTTCAACTGTCTGACAGGTTTCGACTAGACCACCCGAATGCGCCAACGTGGACATGGAGCAACCGCATCGGGTCGTCGAGATCGTATCTAGATAGGATACTGTGTAGGACAGTAGATGAGATAGCATAGGATGTCCACAATTCCACATAGTCAGCTACACGGATCACAAACTTGTGACATGTACGCTAGACTTAGGTAAGACACTTAGGCAGGGTCCCGGATACTGGAAACTAAACGCGTCTTTCCATCGAGACAAGTTTTCAGAGACCGGATTAGCACACTAGTAAAGAGGGCTTTGACGGGAGCCATCATCAACAACAAATGGTGGTTTGCCCTCAAGAGAGCAGTAAAAGCAGAAGCGATTAGGTACAGCAAAGCACTAGCCATAGATAGAAATAGAGTAGAGGGTGAGCTAGTTAAGAAGTAGAAGAGGCAATTAGAAGCGGCATCGCATCCGACGTTTTGGCGGCGAGGTTGGCCCTCGACCAACACTTCAACGCCAAACACGAAGGATGTGCTGTCAGAGCTAGGATGCGTGCTCTAAGAACGAAGGTGTTGGAGCCGCGAGAGAGGCCCGGGTGGCAGAGGCGCAACAGGGCAACAAAGCCACCATTCGGTCACTGGTAGATGAACAGGGGCGCGAATTGCTCGAGCCAAGTAAAATGTGTGAGGCCTTTCAGCAGCATTTTGCCCGACTGTTCGGAACGAGTGGAGGGCAAGAACGTAGGGTGGACTTCAGTGCCTACCTACATAGCCTACCCGACTCTCGACAAGAAGCAGGGTGCTGCGAAGGTGCCATCACGGCGGCGGAAGTGCGGGAAGCGATGGCAGAATGCTCGAGGGACAAATCACCGGGTTTGGATGGTCTACCCTACGAGCTTTACAATTGTATGCCAGACTTGTTTGGAGATCTCTTGGCGGCGGTGTACTGCAACTGGCAGCAAAACGGGAGCATTCCTGGTTTTGTGAGCCGAGGAGCCGTAACACTGCTGAAGAAAGATCTAAACAAGGGAAATGTAACAGATAACTTTAGGCCCATCACTCTGCTTAATGCAGACTTGAAAATTTTGGCCAAGGTGCTAGCCAAGAGGTTGGCGCTTGTCATCGAGAAACTGGTCGACAAGGCGCAAACATGCGCCGTGCCAGGCCGGACCATCCATGACAACCTCCATCTAATGCGCTACATCATAGACAGGGTAGTTAACGAACCTGGCATGGGTGGGGCCCTGATCAACTTGGATCAATCGAAAGCCTTTGATAGGGTAGACCATCGATATTGGAGGCAGTCCTGAGAGCGGCTGGTTTCGGTCCCGTCTTCCGCGGCTGGATAGCTGCCTTGTACAGAGGCATCCATTCGGTAATTCGCGTAAATGGACATCTATCGAGACCTTTCGACATTGCACGTTCGGTCCGTCAGGGATGCCCCCTCTCGGCGCTTCTATACGTATTGACTCTTGAGCCACTACTGCGGAAGCTGGCGACTCTAAGGGGCATCCCGCGAGAATTGGGATGCGGGACGAGCGTGTCTGCATACGCGGACGACGTCACCGTCATAGTGTCTAGCCACGAGCACATCGAGCTGGTCGGCGAGACACTGAAAAACTACGAAGCGGTGACAGGAGCGAAAATCAACCGGGAAAAGTCAGTGGGCTTGCGACTAGGCACCTGGAGAAGCAAGCCCATGCCGTCCACCAGCGCCTCCGTCGTGGGACGCTGGACCGACGGCCCGGTTGAGTTGCTCGGGGTCTGGTTTGGTCCGGACCTCCAAGTGGAGAAGAACTGGAACGAGATAACGAGTAGGGTGGTCACTCTCGCCCGGCAATGGGCCGAGAGGAAACTGTCCCTAAAAGGTCGAGCGGAGGGGGCGAACACGTACATCGCGTCCGTCATCTACTACCGCCTGACCGTCGTACCTTGTCCCGACCCTACCATCACCAAACTACAACGCATCCTCTTTCGCTCTTGTGGAAAGGATGCGTCCCGATGGTCAGGCGATCCATTTGCTGTCAACACCCGTTAAAAGGAGGGCTGGGCATGCCGTGGTTGATGATGCGCAGACACGCGCTGAGACTGCGACATCTCTGGCTCTATGTAGACGACGGTGAACAGGTGTGGTCGCCGTTTGTGAGGCACGCTTTCCCGCAGCTCGTCTCCATGACCGAACTGCAGTCGTGGATTAAAAAGAGGCCGAGGAAGGGCGATGGCACCGCGAGTGTCGCGTTGCTCTCAAGCAACTCTGCCGTCCTGGGTCGACCTTAAGTGACTTCAACACAACCAAAGCATTCTATAGGGGTTTAGTGGAGGGGAGGTACGGCGACGAGCTCGGGGCGAACCTGGACGTCGACGAGGAGTACCTGACCCGCCTGTTCGGGACGACTTTCGGGCCAGGGCCCATGGACAACTTCCAGAGATCCCTGGCCTGGCAGTGCTACCGAGAAGCGCTACCCGTTCGGGATAAGCTCTACAGACACGGCTCGAGAAACACGGGGCCGACCTGCCCGAGATGCGGTCAGAGCGACGAAAACGTTTCTGCACGCACTCGTTCAGTGTCCAACAATTTCCGACCTGTGGGCTTATGTCGAACAACTGCTGTCACGTGTGGGACGAGTCGGTTTATCAGCTGAGTCTATCGTCAATATTGTCACGCCTCCTTCCTTCAAACGGGAAGGAAGAGCTATTTTCATCATCCTTGTGGCTATGGCGAAAGAATGTATCTGGTGGACGCGTCTGAAAGGATTGGAGACAAACACTTTCCTCTCTGGTCAATCTCTCATCAACTTCTTCAAGTACCACTTGAAAAGGAAAGTGAGAGTAGAGAGGCAAGTTTTGTCTAGCGAATGTTTTAAAAAAAGATGGGTGAATGTAGCAAGAATGGCACGTATGAATGACGAAGCCACCTTGAGCATAGTCCTATGAACCCAGAAATCGAAAACAGAGAGTTGCTTATTTGCAAAAAAAAAAAAAAAAAAAAAAAAGAAATATAAAATGTGACTTCATTGACCGAGGTTACCGTGGTCTTTTCCGCAGGCTTTTCTTCCCACGGGTAAACCTCACCTGTCCTCCCCTTTACACTTCATATTGACATTTCTGTGATAACGATCCCTATTGATCATTTTTTTTTCCTCTCCCCCCCCCCTTTTTTTTTTTTTATTTTTTTAATACCTTCAAAAGAAAAGCTCTACCTTGTAATTTGTTCTATCTGTGTGCAGCCCTGTGTGGCTAATAAAGAAACATATCTATCTATCTATCTATCTATCTATCTACCTATCTATCTATCTATCTATCCATACATACATATCTACAAATATATAAATATACATACCTTCGCATTTATTCTACATACATACACATATACGTGCATACGCATACACATACACACATATACACGTACAGCCACCACTATATATATGTATATACATATATACGTACACCCACAATTATATAAGTGTGTGTCACAATGTGTGCATGCTCTGGTGTGGACATATGTATAGATAGATAAAAAATAGGTAAAAAAATTAGATAAGGCATGAGAAACGCATGTGTCCGCGCGCGCTCATGTGTGCATGCATGCGAGTGTGTGCCTGCGCATATTTTCATGAGCCAACACATACATACATACATACATACATAAATAATTTCCATTTTGACCTCAAATGCAGGCTGATTAACCCCTATAATAGCGAGATAGGTATCATTAACAAGCGTATTCTCAGAAGGGCTACAAGGTTGACTGAATGGAACTGCAGCGCAGCTGTAATAGACTGGTCCGCAGAATTGGAATAAATCGGCAGTATCGGAATAAATCAGCCTGCAAATTCACTCAGTTCGACATTGTTGACTTCTACCCTTCCATATCTAAGCCGCTCCTCATGAAAGCCCTAGTTTTTGCTGGACAATTTACCAGCATTAGTGATTCGTGATCAGAATCATCATGAATACCAGAAAGTCAATTCTGGTCCATGACAATTCCTTCTGGGTGAAGAAAGAAGGCGATCCATTGTTTGATGTCTCTATGGGGAGCTTTGACATAGCTGAAATCACCAACCTCATCGGGTTATACATTTTAGATATCCTCAAGAGACGTACCCATCCACATACGTCGGCCCTCTATAGGGACGTTGGCCTGGCTATCACAAGCCATATGAATGACCACGCCATAGACAGGTGCTGGAAGAACTTGATAAAAATATTCGAAGAGTTCGGCCTGTCCATAACAGTTACTACCAACCTGACTACGGTCGAATTCTTGGACGTAACCTTACACCTGAAAACGGTTAAATACTACCCCTACAGGAAGCCTAATGAAGAAACTGTATATATCCACAAGGACTCAAGCCACCCCTTCACTGTAATTAGAAACCTTGTTTCAGTCATTAGCAAACGGGTATCTAAACTCTCAGCCAGCAGGGGGATCTTTAATAGGGCGGGCCCCCTACTACAACGAGCAGATTTTCTGAGAAGCTCACGTATGTAGACGAACCCCAAACCCTCTCGCCTAACCTCAAGAGAATTAGGAAAAAGAAAATAATCAGGTATAACTCTCCAATTTAACACAGACATTTCTATCAGCATAGCCAAGGGCATCCTGTCGTTAATAAAGAAATATTTCTGTAGAGGCTATAACTCGTCAACCTCCATAATGTGAAGGTAAGCTACTCCTGCTTAGATAACATCACATCTAACATTGCAAGCTTCAACAAACGTAAAATCACACTCACACAACCTCAAACCCCAACCTGCACTGCCGAAACCCTACCACCTGCCATCTAGGAGGATCGTGACTCTCAAGGGCTGTAGTATACAGGGTCACCTTTACACCATCCGATGGCATTGCTAGGTGCTACACAGGCATGTCAGCCAATGGCGTCAGGGGAAGATATTCCCAGCACTTGCATTCCTTTAGATACAAGGACAGAGAGAACTCCACTTCCCTGTCGCACTTTCTCTGAAGACATCGTGACCTACGAGACGAAACGCCCAGCATCAAGTGGACTATTATCAATAGGACGCCGCCACATTCGCCCGGCGCCCCTAATTGCCAGCTGTGCTTCTGCGAACAACAAAAAATATGAGGTATCGTATTGCTGTTACTACCCTTCTGGTAAATTTCAAGCCACTGGCTGCCAACAACCCGGATGTGCCTTCTTAGTACCAGCCACTCTTAGCACCGCCTGTACCAAGATAACCATCATGAACTACACCATAACCCCCATGAACTGCAGCTTAAATCACCAATCACCAACACTTCTCCATACCCGTCTGCCTGCATACTCTCACCTCTTGTACATCACCCCTTGTGCATGACCGCACGTGTATATGTGCGTGAGTGCTCATATGCATCTGCTCACCGTATGCATGTGTACGGATGTGCGCGGTGCATGCGCACCCATATACATGGGCACCTGTGCGTGTGCATGTGTGTACGGGTGCACATTTGTGTACATATATACATATATAGCCCCAAATCTGCTGTCCCTTTATAGTTACCGCACTACCGATTTCTTGTCCACCACGCGGTCGATATCCTGTTAATCACGCAGTCCATTTCCTGTTCACCATACGGTATTTTCCAACTAATTGTCACTGAAATACCAACATCAAACTGCTGTACTGTGTGACTATTCTGGAGCAATCGCAGGCTAAAGTCCTGCTGTAAACATTGAGTCGCTTCAATCGAACTCTCATTCAGAACCCCAATGGCCGAAGATTAGCCACATGCTAGAAACTCAAAGTTTCAAGGAGTCTGAATCAAACTGTTTTGATCTATACATGTAACTCCCAATAAGTGTGTTGAGTGCCCTTCTATCGTTTGTCTACTCACTCGTGTATATATATATATATTTAAAAAATATATAAATATATGAAAGAATGGAGCTGAACGGCGAATTAACAAAATTCCTTTATTTTCGACATATGTTTCGAAGGCTGCATATTCCTAATTGCGAAGGAATAAGGAGTACATTATGTCGCTTTCTCATCAGGAAAAGCAAGGAACTTATGTCAACATCAAAATGCACAAAAAACTTTTAGATGATTTCTCACACGGAGCCCATAGCGAAAATGAGTGTCTCTTTAAAATATTCCTTTATAAGGAGTGATGTCAAAGTGGTTGAATGTAGAAGAATCTAGAAGGTTCTAAAGGTTCAAGGGTTCAAACGAAGTTGGAGGAGAGAGGCATAAGAATAGGAAGGTGAAAGGGTGCAGGTCATATGAATGGTGGAATTTGTTAATTTCTTTTGTGAATGAGTGCCTGTGTGTAACTGTATTAGTGTGTGTGTGTATGTGTATGCGTGAATGTGTATGTGGATGGGTAGATGTCAGAAAAACAGACAGTGGTGAGGTGAGAGGTTTGTGTCTGTGTGTTT
>NC_043007.1:51779281-51786781 GCF_006345805.1 Octopus sinensis | reverse complement strand
CCTCCTCCTGCTGCTGCTACTGCTGCTGTTGATACTACTACTACTACTACTACTACTACTACTACTACTACTGCTGCTGCTGCTGTCACCGCTGCTGCTTCCGCCGCTGCTGCTTCCGCCGCTGCTGCTTCCGCCGCTGCTGCTTCCGCCGCTGCTGCTTCCGCCGCTGCTGCTTCCGCCGCTGCTGCTTCCGCCGCTGCTGCTTCCGCCGCTGCTGCTTCCGCCGCTACTGCTTCCGCCGCTGCTGCTTCCGCCGCTGCTGCTTCCGCCGCTGCTGCTTCCGCCGCTGCTGCTTCCGCCGCTGTTGCTTCCGCCGCTGCTGCTTCCACCGCTGCTGCTTCCGCCGCTGCCGTCGACGACGCCGCCGCCTCCACTACTGCCAACGCCGCCGCGCTGCCGCTGCTGGCGCTGATGTCACTGTTGCCGCTTCAGTCGCTGCCGTTGCCGCCGCCGCTGCCGCAGCCGCTGCCGCAGCCGCTGCCGCCGCCGCTGCCGCTACCGCCGCCGCTGCCGCTGCCGCTGCCGCCGCCGCTGCCGCTGCCGCTGCCGCTGCCGCTGCCGCTGCCGCTGCCGCCGCCGCTGCCGCTAACCCGCCGCTGCCGCTACCGCCGCTGCCGCTACCGCCGCTGCCGCTACCGGCCGCTGCCGCTGCCGCCGCCGCTACCGCTGCCGCCGCCGCTGCCGCCGCCGCTGCCGCTGCCGCCGCCGCTGCCGCTAACGCCGCAGCTGCCGCTTACGCCGCAGCTTCCGCTGACGCCGCCGCTGACGCCGCCGCTGACGCCGCCGCTGACGCCGCCGCTGACGCCGCCGCTGACGCCGCCGCTGCCGCTAACGCCGCCGCTGATGCCACCGCTGCCGCTGACACCGCCGCTGCCGCTGACGCCGCCGCTGCCGCTGACGCCGCCGCTGCCGCTGACGCCACCGCTAACCGCTGACGCCGCCGCTGCTGTCGCCGACGCTCTGTTGTCGCTGCTGCTGTCTCTGCCGCTGCAATCACCGCCGTTGCTGCCGCTGCTTTCGCCGCTTCTTCCGCCGTTGGTCCCTCCCACTGCTGCCGCCGTTTCTACCACCGCTGCTGTCGCTTCTTCTGCCGCCGCCATTTCTGCCGCCGCCATTTCTGCCGCTGCTGCTGTAACCGTTGCTTCAGCTGCTGATGCCGCCTCCTTTGTCCCCACCTCCGACGCTGCTGCTAATTTGCTGCTGCCACTGGTACCACCGCCGCTGCTGCTGCCGCCGCTGCTGCTGCCGCCGCTGCTGCTGCCGCCGCTGCTGCTGCCGCCGCTGCTGCTACTGCCGCCGCTGCTGCTACCGCCGCTGCTGCTACCGCCGCTGCTGCTACCGCCGCTGCTGCTACCGCCGCTGCTGCTGCCGCCGCTGCTGCTGCCGCCGCTGCAGCCGCTGCCGCCGCTGCCGCCGCTGCCGCCGCTGCCGCCGCTGCCGCCGCTGCCGCCAGCGCCGCCGCCGCTGCCGCCGCTGCCGCTGCCGCCGCTGCCGCTGCCGCCGCTGCCGCTGCCGCCGCTGCCGCTGCCGCCGCTGCCGCTGCCGCCGTTGCCGCTGCCGCTGCTGCCGCCGCTGCGCTGCCGCCGCTGCTGCCGCTGCGCCGCTGCCGCCGCTGCCGCCGCTGCTGCCGCCGCTGCCGCCGCTGCCGCCGCTGCCGCCGCTGCCGCCGCTGCCGCCGCTGCCACCACCGATGCTCCAGTTGCTGCCAACGCAGCTCTCACCCATCTGCCGCCGCTGCTGTCGATTTTACTGCCACCGCTGCTGCAACCGCTGCTGCCAACGCTGCTGCTATTGCTGCTGATGTTACAGCAAGGTTTGCAACGCGGGTCTTTCGACTTTTCTGGAGATTTAGTTACGCGACCATTGTCTCCTTTCGTTTGAGACATCACAATGACAGTGGGTGTTAGCTAGAATGGTGGATCACAGACAATTTTGACCAAGGTTCGATGTTGAAGATGTTGAATGTAATTTGAACTCAGAGCATAGAGATCCAAGACGAATACCGAAGGACTGTCGCCTCGATCGTCTAACCATCTACCAATTCGTCGTTTTATGAAACAGATTAAATTGGATAGGCGCTTCATTCATTAGTTATGGTGGTGGTGATGATGAAGCAAACGTGGTGGTGGTAGGGATGTTGCTTATAGTGCTGGTAGTGTTGGTGATGAAAGTAGTGATGTTGACAAAGGCAGTGATAATAGTGGTGAAATTGATAGAAATGATGGCAGTGGCGAAGATAGTGGTGGCGGCGGTAGTTGTAGTGACGATGATCATGATTTTGGTGGTGGGGATGATGATGTGTTGGTGATGGTGATGACGATGCTGGTGATAATGGTGACGATAGCGGTAGTGGTGATAGTGGTGAGTGTGGTAGTGATGATGATGATGATGATAGCTGTGTTGGTTGTGGTGATGTTGATGGTGACGATAGTGGAGATTGTGATGCTGCTGCTGCTGCTGCTGCTGCTGATAATGATATTAGTGTTGGTGATAGGGATGATGATGTTGGTGGTGGTGGTGGTGGTTGCGGTAGTGATGATGATGATGATGATGATGAGGAGGAGGAGGAGGAGGTGGAGGAGGAGAGGAGATGGTACATAGAGATAGAATCACGATTCCTTTCGTATAAATTATATTCCCAAGTAACTTGATACCCCAACTTCATTTCCTTTCTCCCCTCTGTCAACTCACTGATTTCTTGGAGCCCCTATTTCTTCCTTGCTTGTTAATGCTGTTGTTGTTTTTATGGCTGTTAGTCTTTCCATTGTCATCATTGTTATGCTTGTTGTTGTCTTCTCACTCAGACTACTTCTTTTTGTACTCCTCCCCATGTATTTACTGTTTTCTTCAGGACTCACCACCACTATCAAAACCACCACCATCGCCGCCGCCGCCATTTGTACACACACACACACACACACACACATAAACTAGTCTAGACTATCCGTGACCCGTTCGGTCTCCCAGCAACAAAGTTTTGTTCCGTGGGTTTTTTTTTCTCCAGGTTATTTCGCATACTTTCAACGAATGTGACATCGAAATCACGCTTTTCTCAGAACAGGTAAGATTTGGCTGCTATTTCTTGCACGCCATGCTACCACGTAACAGGTATCTTGGGGTCCTTTATTGCAAATAGCTGTTACATGGTAGCAGGACGTGCTAGAAATAGCAGCCAAATCTTTGAATGCACTGGAAAAAAAACCATTGGGAAAAAACTATTTCATACCGAAGTTACGAATATTTACGAAATATTTATCGTATTTTTAAAGTAATTTTCACTTTAAACTGTTTAGATATGCAAAAAAAAAAAAACACAAAAAAACCCCAAAAAGTTGTAATGGTATTCATTTGAAAATAATAAAAAAAAACATTAACATATATTCTCTGTTTAAAGAAAAATAAAATATAAATACTTACTGTAGAAACAACTTACACTTTTGAAATCACAGTTACTTAAAAATATTTCTAAATGATTAAAATCTAGTGTTTAACAAAAGCGAAAATAGAAACATTTACTGTAAAAAAAATCGTATTTTTTTCGTTGTCAACTCACTGTGTCTAATCGAAAGATAATAATTTCTTTCTTTTCAGGATGAAGATTATTTTCGGAACATTTTCTCATTATGCACCATTTTCGTAGTTTTGTTGCTAAATGCGAATTTATGTCTCTTTGGGTTTTGTTAGAAGCGAGTATTGGGCCCATCATCAGTTTATATACATTAATTATGGTACATATATGTCTATTTTAATTTAATATTGACTCAAATGCATGTATACACATATGTATGTATGTATTTATGCATGTGTGCAATCATACACACACATACACGGAGACATGCACACAGATGCGTACTGATTTGTTTAGTTTTTTCTTATGTCATGTTGTATAATGTTGTATAACGTTTCCGTCCCATTCTCTGTTGTTTCATATAAAACCATGTGTATATATCCCACCTGTTTTCTAATTCAATTATAATAAACATTGTATGAATCAATGGATCCTTGTAGTAAAAAAGGAAATATATGTATATATTGCTGTTGTCGTTATTCGGTAACACATTTATCCGGTACACGACGGATATGGGGTTTGAATGATGAGGTAGGGTAGTGCATTGGTGGAACCGTTAGAATGCCAGACAAATACCACTGTTGTCAACTTTGTTTTCACACATCTGGAAACGGCAAAGAAAATACAAATCATTTATTGGGGCGATATAATCCATTGTCCTCCTCTACTTTGCCTTTCATACTTTCAGGATCGACAAAATAAGCACCAGTTAAGCACTGGGTCGATGTAAAAGACTAGTCCCACCACTAAAAGGAAAAACAATTCAGGCCTTGTGCCTATGGTAGAAAGAATTATTATTATTATTATTATTATTATTATTATATTATTATTATTATTATTATTATTATTATTATTATTATTATGAAGTGGTGAGCTAGCAGAATCGTTAGTACGCCGAGCGAAATACTTAGCGGTATTGTATCTGTCGCTACGTTCAAATTCTGCCGAAGTCAACTTTGCCTTTCATCCTTTCGCGGTCGATAAATTAAGTACCAGTGAAACACTGGCATCGATGTAATCAACTAGTCCCCTCCCCACAAAATTTCAGGTCTTGTGCCTTTAGTAGAGGGGATTGTTGTTGTTGTTATTATTATTATTATTATTATTATTATTATTATTATTATTATTATTATTATTATTATTATTATATTATTATTATTATTCAGGCGGTGAGTTTGCGGAATCGTTAGCACGCACGCCATGCGAAATGCGTAGCGGTATTTCGTTGCTGCTACGTTCTGAATTCAAATTCCATCGAGGTCAACTTTGCCTTTCATTCTTTCAGGGTCGATTAAATAAATACCAGTTACACACTGTGGTCGATGTAATTTCAGGGCTTGTGCTTCCAGTAGAAATGATTATTATTATTATTATTATTATTATTATTATTATTATTATTATTATTATTATTATTATTATCATCATCATCATCATCATTTTTATTATTCCTTCGTAACACAGTGTAGGTAAAAATGCACCGGGGTGTTTAGTGATCTGTCAAGTCACAACAAGGACCTCAGGTAGATAATACTTTCCTTAAGGTGTCTTTTTGCAAGACATCAATCTTGAATGGGATATTCAGTCATCTTAAAAAGCTTTGGAGTTTCAATGAGAGTGAACCCAACGTTCCGATCACTACTGTTATCGCTTTTACATTACCCTCTCGCATTCTATACAGTCTTGCCATTTCCACTTTCAATTCGGAGTACTTGGTGATTCTTTCAACCGCTTTACTCACAACATTCATGTCATTTGGTATGGCCACATCAATGATCTGACAGTATTTGAATCTCTTATTCAATATGACAGTATCCGGCCGATGGTGTTCGATTACACGATTCGTCTGAAAATTATAGTCCCAGAGTATCGTTACTTTTACATCTTCCTGCATAACTTTACTTGGTACATGCTCATACCAGTTCTCTGTTACTTCATTTACTGCAAAAGAGCCAATTATTATTATTATTATTATTATTATTATTATTATTATTATTATTATTATTATTATTATTATTATTATTATTATTATCATCATCATCTTCATCATCATCATCATCATCATCATCATTATTCTCAAACTCTCAAACTCAACTCATAACGTCTAGGGCTAAACTCTGTCACTTTTGTGATCTTGGTAACTTTTTCCTTTAGGCTCAAATTGCTAATAAGCCACCCACTTAATTTGTCGATTACACTTTTACGGTTTTGAAAATCAGCACATGTTTTCTTATATGATTGACAGAGGTGGAGTTTAACCCTAGGCGTTAAGAGTCACTGATGAGGATTAAGATGGTCTACATCAAGATCCCAAATTGTCGATCCGACTATATACGCTGGGGATTTCTCTTTGTCAGTCATTAAGATAGTGCTCTGTGGCTTTTGAGTTGTTTAACTCCTCTTTCTAGCGATAGTGGGGCAAGTCAGTACCTTCTGTCTCTTTTGTGACCTCTCTCTGTCTCTGTCTGTCTGTCTGTCTGTATCTCTCTATATATGTATATATATGTATATGTGTGTGTGTCTGTATCTGTGTTTGTCCAGCACTGCCTGACAACAGTGTTGGCGTGTTTACGTCCTTTAGCATTTCGGCCGTACAGACAGACAAAATAAGAACCAGGCATAAAAGGAAAAAAGTATTGCAGTCGATCCATTCGATTAAGTTCCTCAATGCGGTGCCCCAGCATGACCGCAGTCTAATGACTATTATTGTACTGAAGACAGTGAGCTGGCAGAATTGTTTGCACATGGTCTAAATGCTAGGCAGTGTTTCGCCCGTCTATATGTTCTGACTTCAAATTCCGAAGTCGATTCTGATTTTCATCCTTTTTGGGTCGATAAAATAAGTACCAGTTACATGGAACCCCCTCCATATTCACTGGCATTATGCCAAAATAAGAAAGGGTTATTATTATTATTATTATTATTAATTCTAAATGATATTGGAACGAATCCTTAGCAAACGGAATTAACCTGCCTTTTATTTATAATCTTTCTGAAAAACGTAACTCGTTGTCTCGATTCATCGAGGCAGCGCACTCTTTCTCTGCGATTATCGCATGCAACTCGAAAAACAACAATAGCAGCAACTGAAATCTTTTATTTTTTATCTTTAATATATTGCAGTCATTATACTGTGGCCAATGTGGCCACAGTATAAAGAAGAATTTTTAGTCGAATGAATCGACCCAAGTACTTTTTTTAAGCCTGGTACTTATTTTTTTACCGAACCGCTTGGCTACGGGGGCGTAAATAAACCAACACCAGTTGTCAAGCGGTGGAGGGGGTCAAACACAGTCATACACACACGCGCACGCACACACACACATCATTCACTTTCCGTCTACCAAATCCACTCACGAGGTTTTGGTCGGCCTGAACCGTAGTAGAAAACACTTCCGCAAGGTATCATGCAGTGGCACTGAACCCAGAACCATGTGGTTGGAAAGCAAGTTTCTTACCACACAGCCATGCCTGTGCCTAGACAAAAATATCTTTTTATCCTATAATTCAATTTAGCTTTATGTATTTCTTATTTTTTTCCCTTCTTTCTAGATTTACAAACATTCTAAGTATTCGAGTTCAAATACTTTTGGAGGAATTTTTGATACGAGAAAATATGTCTGAGGGGCCAACATTAGGTGTAAGATCGACTAGAATGTATCAAATGGCGTGATATTTGTGACAAAATCTCAGTGACGAAACTCAAGTTATTCGGAAAATCTAAAAGTTTTAGAAATAGTGACAGAATTCACTGGGCCCCCTCTTCATCCTTGCGTATCTAGCACGCGCACGCACACACACAAGAGACACACACAGACGCATTCACAGATGCACGCACACGTGTATAACCATACGTACTTACCTATACCTATGTGTTTATCATTGTGTTTGCTCGATAAAACATTAGACTGACCAAAACAAAAATAAAAAGTAAA
>NC_043007.1:51769281-51774281 GCF_006345805.1 Octopus sinensis | reverse complement strand
CACACTTTGAATCGAACCAGGGACAACTGATGAAGGGGAATTTTCCTTGTATTGTTTGTCCTGTACTCTGTTTTTTCGTTGTTTAAAAAAAGTCCGTTTCCTTGTTTGATTTTATGTTCTCGTCTCTCGTTGTGTTCTACGTTTATTTGTGGTGTCCTGTACTCACACACACACGCATATATATATATGTATGCATGTATATATACATGTAGATGTAAGTATGTACATATATGTATGTATATATCATTATATTTTATTCATTTATTATATTACTATATATATATATACATTACATATATGTACTAATGGACATAAATACATATATACATACACACATACACAACATACCGACACACACAACACATAGATACAATATTTAAACAATAAGGCAAATGCACCTA
Source organism: Octopus sinensis (assembly GCF_006345805.1). Classification (NCBI taxonomy): domain Eukaryota; kingdom Metazoa; phylum Mollusca; class Cephalopoda; order Octopoda; family Octopodidae; genus Octopus; species Octopus sinensis. Next base: position 51,773,880 of record NC_043007.1, on the reverse strand, counting down.
CATGTAATGCAATTACACATATGCACACTCAACTCGCATAATGCCCACGCACATGCACTCCCTCATTCACACGTATGCACATTCACACACATACACAGGCACCCATACACACAAGCACAGACATATGCACACAAATATTCCGCGTAAAATACGTAAGAGTGCAGCAAATGAACCAGAGATGCAACCTCTATATTGTCACAAAATCTCCTGAAACCAATATAAATGTACTTCAGCGGCAACCTAGAAGTATGTGTACTAGAATATACATGGTAAGGAAAAACCCCAAAAGTTGCAGGAACAAAACAGCAAAAAGAAAAAGGACAATCCCCGCCACAAAAAACAAAAACAAAAGACAAACAAACAAATAATCAAAAATAAAGGTTATTAATTTATGTAAGAAACAAAGGGGTGAGTGCGTTTACCACTTAAACAATTGTCTTTCGTCAACAACAAACAGAGAAATAAATGAAAAGAGAAGACAGTTCCGTGAATGCTTAAAATGAAAACACATAGTTTTCCTTCTGTTCTTGACAAATGAACATTGTCTCGAAACAGTGAATCTCCTATTTCATCACCCAAACTTCTAAACAGCTGCTGAGTGCATCTTTTTATATTTTTTCACACAAGGTTTGTTGACCTCTTATAAGAAGACAGGCACATTCTCATGCTTCCAGTTATAAAGAGAATATTATAGTGATTGCTATTTAAATCAGTCACAAACCAGAGTTTAACTGTAATGACTAGATTCATTTGCATACATTGCAATTGCTTATTCACATTAAACAGCAATTGCATATACACATACAAATATACATCCGCATACATGCACTTACATTTACAATAGAGACAAGCTGCCATTGGGCTAAATTTACGTCACAGTTTTGAATGTGTCGAAAAATTGACACTCTTGATATTTTACAGAAATGCATGAGCACCACAGCACTTACTCTTCATCCACTAACCCATTTATGGATACTGAAGATTTATAAGTTGTCAGATATTCATGGCTTCTCTCACACAACGGTATGTTAGATATATGATTTATGAAAAAACCCAGCCCCGCCCCGCACATACACACAAGAAAATATTTGTACTTTATAAATATGAAGTCTGTATGTATTTATGCCCTTGTGTGAATGTGTGTCTGTGAATATAATCAAAGCTCCCCTATACACATCTATCAATCATCCCATTGCTTGTGATATATTATTTCCTCATCTTTTACGCGCCCACTTATACATACATGTTTATACTCATGCACAACCAAACTCACACATATTCAGATACATATTAACATGCACACACATACTTACTTATGTTTGTGTTTGTATGTATATATGTATGTATACATCCACATAAGCTATTCATTGTATGCTTTATATATATATATATATATATATATATATATATATATATATATATATATATATATATTATATATATTATATATATATAATATATATATATATATACACGCATGCATAATATATATTACATGTATATGTATATATGGGCATGTGTATATATCCTTATCAGATATATATATATAATATATATATATATATATATATGTGTGTGTGTGTGTGTGTGTGTGTGTGTGTGTGTGCGTATGTATATATATGTATACACATTCACATTGGCGCAGGCGTGGCTCTGTAGCAAGAAGCTTGCTTCTAAGCCATGTGGTTCTAGGTTCAGTCCTACTGCGAGGCACCTTGGGCAAGTGCCTTCTACTATAGACTCGGGTTGAACAAAGCCTTGTAAACAGATTTGATAGACGGAAACTGAAAAACGTCCTGCGTATATATATATATATATATATATATATATATATATATATATATATATATATATATATATATATATATATATATATACATATATATATATATATACACGACCGACTTCCATTCTGACTGATAGGTCGTAAGTCGATCTGGTCGTATGTCGGATTTATATTTTTCAACACTATTTTTATTCAAATGCAACTGGTGCTTGAAAGCGACTGAGAGACTGTGGCAGGTAGTGGTCACTTGGGTTTGAAGGAGGCCTGCGCTGTAAGATGCTGCCATAGTTATTGTATGCGTAGCTATCAAACGCCCGAAAATCTATTTCTATTTTTTCTTTATTTTTTTATTGTTTTACATTTTTGGTCGTAAGTGCGGGTGGTCCTAAGTCGCAAAAGTCGTAAATCGAGGAGAAGGTGTAAATATGTACACATACAAACGCCCAGGAATGCAAAGATACACAACCCACACAACCCCACGTACACACAAACACACACACCTATATGCACACACACACATAGACGTACACACGTACACACAAACACATACACATACATACTCAAGCACACGCGCATACACGCAACAAAACGTATACATAACTCGACACACATCATGTTCACACACATATACACACGCACGCACATACACACATGCACACACACACATACACACACACGCACATACATATAAACGTACATACACATACATACACGCACATATACAGTTGCGGCCCAAATGTTCAGAACGGCATTGTTTTTGTCAGAAAAGTAGATATAAGTTTTTATCAAAGTTGTTTTATATTCTATAATTTTCAGAGACAATAAATACAATATTAATTGGTATTGTCTGAGATTTTGATGTAATTTGAGTGGATAATACAACAGTTATGGATGATATAGTGATTTACTGCAAAACCCATGGTAGCCAAAATGATCAGAACGGTTGAAAAAATAACAAAATAATAAAAAATGACAGAGAATGCTGGAATTATTTCATATTTAGTTGTGAAGCCCTTTAGCTTCAATCACACTTTGACATCTTTGACTGCATGAGGAAATTACATTTTCAATTTCTTGCTGGGTGATCTTATTCCATTCTTCCTGAAGGGCATTTCATAATTGCTCGGTTGTTTTAGGATTTCTGGCTTTCGAACGTTCTCCAGGAGACCTGGATGTTGTCTTTCCGACTCCAGCACATGTTTTCAATAGGATTGAAATCTGGGCTTTGAGCAAGCCAATCCATAATAATAACCTTTTCAGCCTTGAGGAAGTTCATGAGCGCCTTAGCCTTGTGACATGGGGCATTGTCCTGCATGAATATGGGTGGTCGCTTAGTTGAATTTCTCAGCACAGGCAAGACATGATCTTTTACAAGTTGTTTATAAACTCCTGCATTTATCTTTCCATGTAATCGCACCAAAGGGCCCACACCATCTCCAGATATCATCCCCCAAACCATGACACTTCCTCCACCGAATTTAACATTAGTCTTAAGGCATTTAGGCGACAATTTTTCACCTGCTTTTCGACGAACGTACCTTTTCCCATCTGAGCCAAATAACATAGACTTAGATTCATCACTGAAATGCACCGTTTGCCATTTTTCTTGAGACCACAACACATGTTCGGTTGCAAAGGTAAGACGACACTTTTTATTCTTGGAGCTGATCAGTGGCTTCACTGCAGGTGCTCTTGCTTGTAGGTCATGTTCAACTAAACGACGAGACACAGTTTTTCGAGATAAAGTTTTCTTCAGTACAATGCTCATTTCTCGAGAAACAGCAGCAGCAGTTTTAAATCTAACCTGTTTAACCAACCTTACCATAGCACGATCTTCTCTCTTGGTCGTTTTTCTTGGCCTACCTGTAGACTTTCTTGCTTCACACGAACCACAATCATCGTAGACCTTAAGAATACCGTGAACAACACTTTTTGACTTGTTAACAATCTTTGCAATAGACCCAATACTTAAATTATCCTTCTTTCGAAGCTTAATAATCTGCTGACGAATTGGTAACGGAGTAAGTGGCATTATATTAACAAAATACACTGCAGATATTCTTACGGCGTGTTTAGTAAATGAACCTTCACGTAAACAAATTCAAAACATTAGAGTTCGCTGGTTAAATATACTAAAACATGAAGTAAAGGCAACCATTCTGATCATTTTGGCCGCCATGGGTTTTGCAGTAAATCCTTAAATCATCCATAACTTTTGTATTATCCTCTCAAATTACACCAAAATCTCAGACAATAACAAATAATATCGTATTTATTGTCTGTGAAAATTATAGAATATAAAACAACTGTGATAAAAAATTATATCTACTTTTCTGACGAAAATAATGCCGTTCTGAACATTTTGGCCGCAACTGTATATATATATATATATAGATATATATATATATATATATATATATATATATGTGTGTGTGTGTGTGTGTGTGTTGTGTGTGTGTGTGTGTGGTGTGTGTGTGTGTGTGGTGTGTGTGTGCGTGCGCGTGTGCGTGTGTGTGTATATATATATTTTCTGTTATTCTTTTATCTTTTTATTCTTTTATTTGTTTCAGTTATTTGACTGCGGCCATGCTGGGGCACCGCCCTTAGTCGAGCAAATCAACCCCAGGACATATTCTTTGTAAGCCTATCGGTCTCTTTTGCCAAACCGCCAAGTTACGGGGACGTAAACACAGTAGCATCGGTTGTCAAGCGATGTTGGGGGACAAACACAGGCACACAAACACACACAATACACACATATATATATATATATACATATATATTACGGGCTTCATTCAGTTTCCGTCTACCAA
>NC_043007.1:51761781-51764281 GCF_006345805.1 Octopus sinensis | reverse complement strand
AGTAGAATTTGGCTAATTTACTACAGTAAATACAGAAAAAAGTGACTAATTAGACAAACTTACAAATTAGCTGAACAGATTTGTACAATAAATTAAAAAGATGAGAACTAAAGAGTGATAAATTAGAAGAACTGGCATTCTTTGCAGCAATATTTTAAGTAAAAAGTTTCTTATTCTTTACTTTACTAGAAGTAATAGTTTGTTTTATACTTTTACAGGTGTAATAACTTGTCCTGTACTTTTCCAGGTTTATAATCTTAAGAAGATGACTTTTCATGCTCACATTTTTTCATGTAATATATATATATATGTGTATTCTTTTATTTGTTTCAGTCATTTGACTGCGGCCACACTGGAGCACGACATGGAAGGGTTTTAGTCGAAGAAATTGACTGCAGGACTTACTTTTAAGTGTAGTACTTATTCTATCCTTCTCTTTTGCTGAGCCGCTTCGTTACGCGACGTAAACACGCCAATACGGGACGCCAAGCGCTAGGAAATAAACACAAGCACAAAGACACACAGAGAAATATATTCACAAATATATGTTTTATTATTTTCTTCTTTTACATGTTTCAATGATTTGAATGCGGCCATGCTGACTTATTCTTTATAAGCCTAGTACTTATTCTATCGGTCTCTTTCGCCGAATCGTTAAGTTACAGGGACATGAACACACCAACATTGGTTGTCTAGCGATGGTGGGGAAACAAACACTGACACACACACATATATATATACATATACGACGGGCTTCTTTCAGTTTCCGTCTACCAAATCCACTCATAAGGCTTTGGAAAGGTGCAAGGGAGGCAAGCGAGGGTGGAATGAGAGGGTAAAAATGTGGAAAGAGAAAGCAAGCTTATGGGTGGAAAAAGATAGGTAAAAGAGAAAGAGGGAGAAAGAGAGAAAACGAAAAAGAAAAGAAGAAAGAGAGAAAAAGAGTGGAGATATGGTTAAGAGTGGTACAAAAATATTCAAAGAACATCATTTTACAATAAAGTAAACGAACGAGTCCATTCCGCTACTTGGATGTATCACGGGTTGAAAAGAACGAATACAAAGAGAAAAGTTAGACGAAAGTAGAGTAGACGTAAATTACACGGATAAAAAATGAGACAACGGCACGATACACGGAATATTCGCAGCAATTTCATGCCATTACCTTTGATACTGCTCAATTTTGCAAGCGCCAGTTCTTATGTATGTATATGTATATATAATATAATAATATATATATATATATATATATATATATATATATATAATATATATATATATATACACACATATATATACATATATATATATATATATATATATATATATATATATACTATATATATATATATATATATATATATATATATATATATACATATATATATAACATATATATACATACATACATATATATACATATATGTATACATATACATATATCCTATTATTTATATATATATATATATATATATATATATTATATTATATTATATCTATATTATATATATATATATAGTGGCTGTGTGGTAAGTAGCTTGCTTCCCAACCACATGGTTACGGGTTATGTTGCACTACGTGGCACCTTGGGCAAGTGTTTTCTACTATAACCTCTGGCCGACTAAAGCTTTGTGAGTGGATTTGGTAGACGGAAACTGAAAGAAGTCTGTCATATATATATGTATATATTTGTGTGTGTTTCTGTACTTGTCCCCACCATCACTTGACAGCAGATGTTGGTCTGTTTACATCCCCGTAACTTAGCGGTTCGGCAAAAGAGACCGATAGAATAAGTACTAGGCTTACAAAGAATAAGTCCTGGGTCGATTTTTTCGACTAAAGGCGGTGCTCCAACATGGGCAACAGTCAAATGACTGAAACAAGTAAATAAATAAAAGCAGCTAGTTATAAAATCTCTGTAAGAGAGGAAAGAAATAACTGTACTGGCAAGTAATGTTTGTGGCCACTTCAACGTGGCTTTTGCGTACGAACTGCAATTTTTTAACCCTAAGCGGACATTTCCTCTAGCTGGTTTACGATGCAACCTACATCCGATATATTGCAAGCAAGAGAGTGAATCCCTACTACCTTCTCGCGACTAGATCGGCAGACCAGCCTGGTTTCAGGCTATTTCTGTCCTTCCTCAATGCTGGACACCTTGTCTGCTAGAAATGGCAGTTGTTGGCTCAAGTTTGCAATATATAGAAATTCAAGCGACGTTCAGTCGCTGATCTTGCAGCAAGCAGAACAGCTAGTTATAAATATCTGTAAGAGATGAAAGTAGTGACATGAGTGACGCCCAGAGTCGAATGCCTTCTTGTCTAGCTATATCGTTAATAGATTACGGCGATGTTGCTCGGCTTCCTCAATGACAACTTTGTTGAGGAGGAGCTGTTCAGCAAACCCCCAGACTCCTTTCTTCCTCTTGCCTGTTCTTCAGTTATCACACCATTTGTTTAGCAGTGGTTTGGAGGAAAATTCAGACAATCTTTGTACAGTT
>NC_043007.1:51747028-51761681 GCF_006345805.1 Octopus sinensis | reverse complement strand
CGACCCCAGTGCGCAACTGGTACCTAATTCATCGACCCCTAAAGGATGACAGGCTAAGTCGACCTCGACGGAATTTGAACTCAGAACGTAAAGACAAACGAAATGCGGCAGTAGTTTCTTACTACATAGCCACGCTTGCACCTATATATATATATATATATATATATTATATATTATATATATATATATATATATATATATATATATAAATATATATGTATGTATATTACGGAGATGTACTCGCATAGCAAGTGATTTGATTGAGATCGTGTGATGTTATATATATATATAATATACAAAATGAGAAAATGGAGAAATAATATATCTAAATCATTCATCAACTATCAGATAATACCGAATCATATACTTTATTAAAACACTACACAAGAGCATTAAGATTAGACATTAATACAGCACAATAATTACAATCAATATAATGAGATATAACTAAATAAATATAACAAGGTATAAAAATTATATTTTCTCTCTAGTTTCAGTTTTAAAAATATAGAACGCTTCACGAATTTGCGTGTCATCCTTGCGCAGGAGCCATGCTAATCTTATCTGTATCGTTCCAATTTTAGAATATGTACCGCCGTAGCTAGTTAATATATATATTAACTTCGCTGTAATCGACAATTTCTTTGTGGGAAAGCTCCAGTATGGACTCTGTTCAATGACTGAAGCTAGTAAAGAAGAAAGAAATACATTTACATGCCAGCATGTGAGTATTTCTACAACTATTTTTAATACTCAAAAATAGAATATCTTTATTCATACCCTGTCACATATATTCCTATATACCCACTTATACACACGTTACTCCTATGCATAGCTGCATATATACCCATACATACAATTTCGTATGCACCCATCTCCACACTGTAACATAATACCAAGCTAGAGGATGTTATCTGGTCTTATTGTGCATAAATCAGGGAATAAAAACAACGAAATCTTTCTGCAAAGCTGTCATTGGTTTTGCTCCAGTGTGATTCACATGGGAAATATTAACATCAGCAAGAGCTTCTGGATCATAACAAAAGATGTTTCTATCTAGACAATTGTTTCAAGGAAAGATCCTCTGAGCATACAGTTAATCCATCAGTTTCTAAATGGAGTTACTAGAATAATGATTCATTGCAGAGATTGTGTAAAGTAGTTTGATAATTTTCCTGACATAGCTTCTTTTCAGATATCGATATTAGTTATTGATTGTTTATGACTTTTACACTCAGTACTGTCAGTAACTACTGACGGTGCTGCGTGTGAAAATTATATCGCTTGTAAATTCTTATAGAATCTGTGTCCTCATTAGGTAAGACACACGCAGCACACACACACACCACACACACACACACACACACACACACACACACACACACAAACACACACACATGCGAGCGCACACACACAGAGAAAATAATAAATCCTAAGATAACCTGTAAGGTGACGCCATCTGTATTTTCTATGCCCTTATATGCTACTATTTAAAAATTATATATAAGCGACAGAGGTAGTATCAATACCGAGAAGTAATATTTATTCCCATTTAAGCGTGGATGTTCTGTTAGAACAAACTGTACTGTAGTAAATACCATGAAAGAAACTCATGCTTTTGGTGCAGAACGCATGCTTGTTTATATCGCTAGTGGGGAGATAAATCCCCAACTCCAGCGTCGAGACCACCAGATAACGTGATTTCGACCTTCCTTGGTCTCATCGGTGATGGACACTCGATGGTTTGAGATAGCAGCAACTCATCTCCCCGCTTTCGATATATAGAAAATCAGTGCCTGAACAGGCACAGGTGGTGCAATTAGCTAGTGAGCTTGTTAAAAACAATATATACAGAGAGGAGATTTTCTCTCACGGTAAATACTGCAGTAAAGTTTGTTCTGACAGAACATCCATTTTTAAGTAGGAGTAAATATTACCTCTCGCTACTATTTAACTGAATAAACAGAAGCAGATTCCTTGGAATAACTTCGATGTGTAGCTTACAAAAACTAACAGTAACTAGTATCAGACATCCACCTATAATTCTTTAGAGTTCTTTCTTTTTTGCGATGTCACTCCCAAAATTTCTTCTGTTATTATTTCACTATTTATTTCTCAAAATAAAAAAAAATAATATGCAAAATAATAAATTTTTAGTCTTTACCTTAAAAGAAAGAAAAAAAAATATTCTTAGAATTACCGTTCTACCATGCCGTAACCAGTGACCGTAAGAGAATTCAGATATTGTTAATATGTATAGCAGATGTGTTTTAGCGCCAAGTAAATGTAATGTTGAATTCTCATAGAATTTAGTAGAAAATAAAGCAACTTTACTTACTTAGTAATAAGATATTTGAGATATGTTGGTTTTGATATTTGGGAGAAGAAGAAAAGAAAAACTGCTGTTATTTTTACTCTTACCAAATTATCTACGATTTCTATCGCTCTGTTCTTGCTCAGGTATGTGTCAATTCCTTCCTCGTGTCAAAACTTGATTTTGTATAGTTGTTTGGAACGGTAGACCCATCACACCCACCAGCGTTTTTAACGACTAAGACTCATATGTATGTATGTATGTGTATATTTACATACACATACACACATATGTATAGTGTATGATGTATGTATGTATGTATGTATGTATGTATGTATGTATGTATGTATGTATGTATGTATGGTATATATATATATATATATATATATTATATATATATATATATATATATATTATATATATATATATATATATATATATATATATATATTATATATAATATACACGTATATAAATAGTAAAATAGAGATTCAGAGGAATCAGGTACTTGAAAAGATATGCACCAGGTAGGGTTGGATAAACCCGTGGTTCCGGCCTGTGGTTGGTAAGTATCAAATATGATATTCCGGTTGTGTACACAAAGAAAACCAACCCTATGAGTGTTTAGCGCCTAGCGGCTGGTCCAAAGCACGCGTTACGTTGAATAGAAGGTTGTTGGTATACTCTAGGATGTCCGACAAGTAGTAAATCGCCTAGGTATATTAGAATCAAATGAATAATAACGGACGATGAATAATTGTCAGCTTATTACAACTGTCTTTTACGTATCTTTTTAATAGTAGAACGAGAACATTACTCCATTAAAAAAACAACCTTAATCATCAGATGAAACGTAATTTTACAAACAAAAGAATATTCCAAGAATGCAGCAGGGCTGTGACTGATGTCTGTCGAGGCCAACTATGTTTGTAAAATTATGTTTCATCGATGATTACGGTTTTTTGTAATGAAGTAATGTTCTCATTTATCTATTAAAACGATGCGTAAGAAGCAGTTGTAATGAGCTAACATTATCCATCATCTGTTATTATTCATTTGTATATATATATATATATATATATATATATAATTATATATTATATACATATATGTTTTGCAAGATTTTTGATGTGAAATCGTGTGTCGTGTGTTGAAAACAGATATTGTTGTATTTAGGAATGGTCATTTTGCCAGTTTAGCCAATAAAAAACAACTGCACTATATATTTGGTGTTACTTTGCTTCAGTGTTATCTATTTTTTACATTAATCTTAATCTTATTTCGGCCAGAGTTCTTTCGTCACACTCCTGTGACATCATCAGTGGTCCTTTGCTTTCTTCTTTCCTCTTTGTATGTCTCTCCTTACTAACACACACATATTTACACTCTCTGATGACGCCTAGAGGCACACCGAATACTCTAATTTTATCTCCCAATCACTACAGAACACTGAAGAGATGGAAATAATGTGGGGTATTGTGACTTCTTGGCAGAAACGGCTGTAAGAAACTGTTCCTTTTCTTTTTTCTTCTAGGAATTACTGGAACTTTAGTATGTAATACACAGACTTTACATATGTATACATATATATTCTTATAATTGTTTAAAATAACTAAATAGGCATAATATAATGTCTAACAGTTGAAGTATACTATTTTTGTATCCATTCCATTTTCTTCTGGCCGCATAAATTTAGGGTAAAACCACTTTTTACCCTCGCCCATTTATTACGCTCAATAGTGTAATTGCCACGCAATAACCAACACTTGTGTATTAATAATTTGGTATACTACCACCAGTATATGGGCTAGATACTATCCCGTCGTTGATTAGATTCACAACCTCTAACTCTCTTTGGACTATATATATATATATATATATATATATATATATATATATATATAATGAATAATTTAGAGAAATATGTATAAGTCGATTAGTGTGTTAGAGCACCGGCACAGTTTAGGCTACCTGTTGTCATCTGCAGTCGTGGTACACTTTCCTTGGATCTACTTCAGGTACTCCATAGTGGCAGTTAGGATTATAGTATTAATTTACAGGAATGGATTTCGTATTATACTTTTATTGGGTAAAGATGCCTCACTACAGATTTTTAATGTCGGCTGGCTTGTTATATGCCCACAAGTCATATATATATATAAGTGCTGTCATCTGCCTGTCGGCTCTACTCCTGCAACTTAACTTGATTTCGAGCCGGGTCGTCTGCTGCTGGAGAGGACCGATCAGGTAAAGGACCTAGGTATCTTGGTGGATTCCTCCTTTTCGCCTTCAGCCCAGTGCGTCCATGCTGCCAACAAAGCACGCGGAATTCTGTTCTTGATTCGACGGTCATTCGGAATGCTCACAGCAGCCATATTCCTACCACTCTATGTCACGCTGGTGAGACCCATATTGGAGTATGGGAGTCAAGCCTCTCTCTCCTTATCTCCTCAAAGACATACAGCATCTCGAATGAGTCAGAAGCTGGCTACCCGCATGGTTCATGGTCTCAATAATTTTCCTACGAAGAAAGCTGAGGACGCTCCACCTTTATTCTCTTGAAAAACGCCGCGCCCCGGGGTGATCTCATTCTCGCCCACAACATCATAAGCGGAAAGTGTAACCTCTCGAAAGAGCTGTTCTTCACTCCTGCTCCAGAGCGTCGGCTGCCCGGGGTCATTCCGAAAAGCTCTACCTGCGACGATTTCATCTCAATCGAAGGAGAGGAGCTTTCTCCGTCCGGGTTGCGGATCCGTGGAACAAGCTGCCAGACGAATTTGAGGTGAAGATGCCGACGACCGCTTTGTTCAAAAGCCCCTGGACTCAAGGGCCTGAACTCTTTACATGAATACCACCCTGTCTTAACTCCATGTCCCCCTACATGGCCTTGCTATTTGCTTTTGAGCCAAATTACTAACTAACTAACTAACTAACTAACTAACTAACATATATATATATATATATATATATATATATTATATATATATATATATATATATATATATATATATATATATATATATATATAACCAAGAAAAAGCAACAAGAATGGATCGGTAGATTAGATCTACCGATCCATCTTGTTGCTTTTTTCTTGGTTATAATCACCCACCTAATTTTATGGTTAATACCATACAGAATCCTGGTGCACCTACCATATTCATTTGAATTCATTGAATTCTTAATTGTTTTTGCTGAAATTATATATATAATTAATATATATATATATATATATATATAATATATATATATATATATATATAATATATATTATATAATATATATAGTAATATATATATATATATGTATATATATTCTTTTATTTGTTTCAATCATTTTGACTGTGGGCATGCTGGAGCACACCCTTTTAGTCGAAGAACTCGACCCTTGGACTTATTCTTTGTAAGCCTGGTAATATTCTATCGGTCTCTTTTGCCGAACCACGTAAACACACCAACCAACATGAAGTGTGTATGCGTGTGTGAGTACATTTGCACGTGTGAATTTTCCAAACATATCTTCATTGTGTATGTATATATGTATGTATTTATGTATGAGCATATGTATGTTTGTGTCTATGTATATAAATATATGTAGGTAATTCTGCATGCATGAGTGTATGTACAAATGTTTCTTTTTAAGTATATCTGTCTGTACTTATCTATCTACACTATTAATCTACCACTCTTATTACTGCGTTCAGTACATATGGTAAGCTATATCAAGTAATATAACTTACTCCTTTTTATAACTGTTATACCTCCCCTCCTTCATCCTCCCTATTTCAGTTATTGGCCGGAAGTTGTAAGAATCCATTATCAAGTGACGCTATACTTTTCCTTTTATTTTCGCTCTTCTACTTCCGCAGTCGGTCGTCTGTTTTGTTCAATCCATCAAACATTGACACTAACTACTTCGAAACTCCCTTATCAGTTGTTTCAGTAACGTCTAGTCTAAGTTACATAGTTGGTTAGTTATAGACATCAGACACACCGTTCATTAAACGGATTAGGATCAGCAACCAGCCTCAGCCGCCACCATGCCACATGATTGTTCTCTGTTCTCTTCTCTCTCCCTTCTCATAACCTTCTTTCCCCACTCCCTCTCTCTTTCTCACTCCCATCCCCGACTCTCTTTTTCTCACTCCCTCCCCTTCTCTTTTTGTATTTGAACAAATTTTTTCCAACCATAAACTAGAACTAGTTGCTTAGCTGTTTGCTTCAACGACCTCGTGGCTAAACGGTTATCTTCCTCTTACGTATTATTTGCCCTCGCGCCTGTCTCCACTTCACCCTAAATTCCGTGTCCCCGCTCTCACTATCAGACTGCAATATCCTCCTCCTCTTCCTCCTCCTCCTCCCCATCATCATCATCATCATCATCACTACATGCCTCAGAACAACCACAACATTCGCCCCTACTCTCACTACTACTACTGCTACTGCTACTACTACTCTCATTGCCATCACCATCCGACTCTAGTACATTTGATCACCTCCATCCCTTAACAGCCAACGTAACCACTGCCTTCCTTACCCATCCATATAGCAGGTCTGTATCTATCATGAACATATCACATACCATCAGTCATCAGTCATATTGACACGTGACATGGCGTATAGGAGCATATCAAAATATTTGTATGCGTAGTTGAGAATACAAGTTCGATTCTAGCTCATGGCAGTATATGTAACAACTGACGGCGTTAAATCGTTATCTAGTGGTATATAATGGTATATGACATTACATCATGGTTTATATCAATCTAATATTGAACAATGTGAATATTCTTAGTGTATAGAAATGTAACAAGGGGTAATACGAGATAATGGTATTGTTCTGCAGATGTTAATTAGTTCTGTTTCATAGTGCAGTGTTGTGCTGTCTTGATATTTATACTTAGTTTCTTTGGAGTCACGCAATACAATACGAGACTATTACGAGATGCAAAAATCTTTTGTGATACATCATACCATCTATCAAGAAACATGGCTGAATCTATGATTAAGTAACCCACGAATGACACAGCAAATATTTCACCAGACTTAAAGTTTTATGTATGGAATATTAAAAAAGCTAACTAGAAATATAGGAGATAAGTATGAATCAATGTGGCTCGTACTTTATTATTTTCCGGTGTGTATGGATAAACAGAAAATTAAATAGTGAATATCAAATTTTCCCCCATTAAATTATGAATATTGAATATTTTATTGAGAACTATCGTATTCAGTGATAGTTACATTGTATATGGTGCAATGGAGTAGCATCATCGATGAGCATTAATTTCATGCGAAATTGGCATACCAATCTGATGCCCTCGCTTGTTGTGGGAAGGTTGTCTCCCTTGTCAATATATAGAACTGTGCTTTGCACATGGATAAAGAGTTTTTGGCTCTTGTTTCTAGCAATGCTAGCGTTACGCTCACCCTTGGTCACTTTTAGTGATGGTGAACTTTTTTCCTTTTGGTTTTAAATTGCGTCAAGCTACCTTAATCATGTTATATGTGTGTGTGTTTATGTGTGTTCGTCCGTGTTCACGTGTATTTGTATATAAAGAAGCGGGTACTGAAAAGTTCCTGGCTTTAAGAATATCGCAAAAGACGCGGTTGAAGGTTCAAACTTTCGAGCTCTGTTACAAGGCTTAGAAAAACTGAAGAATCGCTACAACAACTATGTGAATTGATAAGGGAATATGTGAAAAAATCACAAATCAGCTGATACTCCTATATTTTCTTTTACCCAAAGCCAGAAACTTTTCAGTACCTAGCCTCGTATATATATATATGTATATATATATATATATATAATATATATATATATATATATATATATATATATATATATATATTATATATATATATATATATATATATATATATATATATATGTATATATATATCGCCCCATCGTCTCCGCCTGAAACTGCCCCACGGAGCTCATCTCAAAATACCTCGACCGTGTCCTTGCCCCCCTAGTGGCGTCTTTTCCCTCCAACATCTACGACACCAACCATGCTCTCCGGCTGTTCAACTCTTTCTCCTTTCTTCCCGGCTCCTCCAAAATACTTTTTACAATGGACATCCAGAGCCTCTATACCGTCATCCCTCACCACGAAGGGCTGCTGGCACTTCAACACTTTCTCGACCTCCGCCCCAACCCCGAACCCGACACCTCCACACTCATTCGTCTGGCCGAACTTGTCCTTTCTCTTAACTGCTTCTCGTTCGCGGGCGAGTTCTACCAATAGGTCTCGGGAGTGGCCATGGGAACGCGAATGGGCCCCAACTATGCGAACCTGTTCATTGGCTATGTTGAGGCCCAAATATTCTCTAATTTCACTGGTCCCACTCCCGAACTATACGGTCGTTACATTGACGACATTATCGGTGCCACCTCACTCTCCCGTGAACATCTAGATTCCTTCCTCTCTTTCGTTCAATCCTTCCATCCTGCCCTCCACTTCACTTCCACTATCTCCAACACCTCTGTCTCCTTCCTCGACATTTTGGTCAGCATTCATCACTCCACTCTTACCACCTCCATTCACTACAAACATACGACTCACATCATACCTAAACTTCTCTTCCTCACCCAAAACAAACCAAGCTTCCATCTCCTCACCCAATTCCTCCGTCTACGTAGTGACGACCATGACTTTGAGACTCAGTCTCCAACGCATGGCTCGCCACTTCATCCTACGTGGATACCCCCTCACCATTATCCACACCGCCCTTGCCAGAGCACGTTGCGTATACCGTGCATCTGCTCTCTCCTCCCGAACCCGCCCTGTAGTCTCCCGCCTCCCTTTTCCCCTCACTTACTACCCCACGACCCTACCTCTCCAACGCACCATTCTTCGAGCTTTCCGGCATCTCCAGTCCGACCCGTCCACTTCACACCTCTTCCCTAACCGACCCCTCCCCTCCTTCAAACGAGCACATAACCTACGAGACCTTTTGGTCCATAGCTCCTTCCCTGACCCTACCTCCCAACCTGGCTCGTTCCCCTGCTCCCGCCCACGTTGCCGCACTTGCCCATACCTCTCCAACACCACCCTCCTCACTGGCACCCATCATCGACCCTATCGGTTGGATGGAACCTACACTCGCCTCCTTATGAGAGCTCAAAATCTCTCATGGAAGCGCCATCCAACCAAAATGCAAATATATGGGAAATTACCACCTGTGTCATCTCTTGTGAAAGGTAGGAGAGTCCAGTTTGCTGGACATTGTTGTAGAGCTGAAAAAGAAGTAATTTCTACTCTTCTCCTCTGGAAGCCATCTACTCGCAATACCAGAGGGCGCACACTCTCCTACCCTGATGTAATCTCCAGGGATACAGGCATCCAGCAACAGGACCTCCGTAATGCTATGATGGACCTTGAAGTCTGGCGTAACATAGTAAATTCCATTGTCTCGACCACGGTCGAACAATGATGATGATGATGACCCTATCGCATCATCAACTCCTTCACCTGCACCTCCAGCAATATCATCTATTGCATCTCTTGCTCTCTCTTCCATTCCCTGTACATCGGACAAACGGGACGCCGCTTGGCTGACCGGTTCGCGGAACACCTCCGTGACATCCGCCTTGCCAACGACACACCGGTCTCACGCCATTTCCGCTCCACCGGTCACTCCTTGCAACACCTGTCTGTATTCGGTTTGTCCTTGCACAGAGGCCATCCGGGCTCCCGTTTGCGCCGTGAACAGGGATTAATCTTCTCTCTTCGCTCTTTTACGCCATTTGGTCTCAACTCTCCCCCCTCCTCATCTAAACTCCCACCCGACACCTACTTCTCTTCAGTCCTTCATCTTTTCACCTCTACTCTCTTTCCCTCCTCTTTCCTTCTTCCCTCCTCTTCTTTTCTCTTTCCTCTTCCCTCTTCCCCTTCTCTCTTTCTCTCTGCTCCCTCACTCCCCTTCTATCTCCCCCACCCCCTATTCTCCCCTCCTCCTCTCCCCTCCTTTCCCATCCCCCTCCTCTTCTCCTCTCCTTCCTTCTCCCCCTCCCCTCCTCCTCCCTCCTCCCCCCACTTCTCCTCTTTCCTTCTCCCCCCTCTCCCCACCCCTCCCCATCTCATATCCCCCTTACCCTCCTTCTTTCCTTATCCCCTCCCCTCATCTCCCCCCCCCCCCCTCACCTTTCCGTTCTCCCTCCCCCTCCTCTTCTCCTCTTTCCTTCTCCCCCACTTCCCCCTCCTCTTCCCTTCCCCTCATCTCCTCCCTCATCCCCTCCCCTCTCCCCCTCATCTCCTCTCTCTACACTACACCATGCGACATTACATATCACATCATACATACTCTCTCATACACACACGCACCCTTATGTTGGGGCGAAGTCATTTGACCCTGTTATCTCCCCTATTTTCGCTCTTGCGTCTCACGTTTGATCTCTGACTTCTGGCCGGAATCAGATCGCCATGTTGAATCGCTAGCTTCTGCACGCATTTTTTCTCTCCTTGTTTCTCTCCGTGTTTCTTTTCTGTGTATCTTTCTGTTGAAGAGCGTAGGCTCGAAACGTAAAAGACTTGTTTTATTTATATTCCTGAGCGCCATACTAATACAATTGTTTGTTTGTACTCACCTACCTTCGTCTTTTGTTATTTCATAAAGCTTCCGTTATATATATATATATAATATATATATATATATATATATATATATATATATACTGGCAGTATCGCCCGGCGTTGCTCGGGTTTGTAAGGGAAATAACTATATAAGCATTTTTAGAGAGTTTAGCCAAAAAATTGCAAAAAAATGCATTAAAAATGGAAAAAAAAATGATGGTAAATTTTTTTAAAAATCGTTGACTCATCGTAGACATTTTTAGAGAGTTACTTCCCTGATATAATAACGAAAGAAATGCATTAAAAATGGGAAAAAATGATGGTAAACTTTTTTTTAAATCGTAGACTCATCGTAGACGCGCACTAATACCCAGAAGGGCTCGATATGAATCACGACTATAAGATACCCGGTTTTGGTTAAACTGCACCGCAAAATGTGGGAGTAGTTAGGAATCTAAATCGTAGGAGACAGACACACAACTTCACTTTTATATAAAGATATATATATATATATATATATATATTTATAGGTACATCCCTTCATACACGTATTATTATATACGTGCATAATATATACGCGCGCGTGTGTTATGCTATTTAGCAAGGTACTTCATTCTACGTTATTCCACTGTACTCACCTGAAATGTGTACCAGACCGGTGTTAGTGTAGCAATGTCCAGTTCAACTGTCATACCCTGGATAGGTCACTGGGTCAAGGATGAGGTGGAGGTAGAGAAAAATCTGCATTTACATAGATACTTGAAAGAATTGGCGAAAAAATTGGTGCAATGACAAGTCATCCTCAATGCTGTATAACGTCCGTAGTAGTAGTAGTAGTAGTAGTAGTAGTAGTAGTAGTAGTAGTAGTATATACGTGTATGTGTGTGTGAGTGTGTCTAAATGAATGCATGTATTTATGTAACTAAATCTGCATGTGTGAATTAAGTCTGCATGTATGAATTAGTATGTAACTAGTTATCTGTATTTAGTTTCCTTCCCCTCTCTCTCTCCCTCTCTCTCTCTTTCTCACTCTCTTTTTCTCTCTCTCTTTTTCTCTTTCTCTCCCTCTCTCTGCTGCACACACATATACCTACTTAAATATATTAAAATACTCGAAATATATTTCCAGACCTATGTAACTAATGAAGAGACATAAATAACAACGGTATACTCACTATTAGTTGATATCACCACAGGTACAACCATGATCATATCATCGTCGTTGTCGTACACGTTATCACTAACAATAACAGAAGCAGCAGTACCATCACTACCACCTCCACCGCTATCCCCATCACTATTACCACAGGATGTTGATGTATTTGGCGTAAAGGGAAAAAATATTTGAAAATTATTTCAACGGAATAAAAGAAAATTGTAAAATTTCAATTAAAACGTGTATTCAACCGGAACTCTATTAGAATATTAATATCTTTCAGCAGTATTAATATATGTGTTTCAATATTTATCTGTACAAAGGCGGCGAGCTGGCAGAAACGTTAGCACGCCGGGCGAAATGCTTAGCCGTATTTCGTCTGCCGTTACGTTCTGAGTTCAAATTCCTCTCTATGTTTAGCCCCTTGTGGGTAGTAAAGAAATAGGTATTTCATCTGCCGCTACGTTCTGAGTTCAAATTCCGCCTAGGTCGACTTTGCCTTTCATCCTTTCGGGGTCAATAAATTAAGTACCAGTTGAACACGGGAGTCAATGTAATCGACTATCTCCACCCACACACACACACACAAATTCAGGCATTGTGCCTATAGTGGTAAGAATGATTTATCTACACAATTTATTCACTTGGGCATCCTTTCTTTTTCACCTCCCTATACACAATATGCATTAACAACCTATATATCTATCTATCTCTGTCTCATCTATCTATACACACATTTACATAGATTTACATACACACACACGCACACACATACACACACACACACGCCACACACACACACACACACACACACACACACACACACACGCATATAGACATGCACAGAATGAATTAAAATGTACTGCGGTGAGTTTAGAGCTGTCCTGTTGTCTATAGATAAAACCCCTCGTATTTCCTTCCAGATTATCCACAGACTCCTGTTGCATACTAATTCCATTATTTCGGTACATCTCCCTGATTTTGGTCGATTTGTGGTCCATTGCCTACGTCATCGTACATAGAAAAGTTCGTTTGTTTGTTCTGCTTGATCACTAACAAACATATTTAATTTAGAATATTGTCTCATATGTTTTTGCTTGTCATTGTTATTAACTGGAGACTTTTATCGCAGGCCAGAAATATCTAAAAGTATTCGGAAAGGTTTTCATTAAACTTTTTTGTGAACTGCTTTGGATTTAAGATGAATTAAAATGTAATCTCCTAAGTTCAGTTGTATAAATTTTCCTATGAATAGTCATCCCCACAAGTATGCACTCTTATAAATATACATGCATGTTCACATAATGCATATACATATATACATGTATATGTATGCACATAAACATGTCTATACGTTTGGGTGTGTGAACGCGCGCGTATATGTGTGTGCGCATGTCTACGTATATATTTCGTATTTTTCCCAACTTCCCCTAACTCGTTTTTACTTCCAATGACCTTCTCCCAACATTTTCTCTGTACATGTCCGTTCGTTGTATCCCTCGTCCTAGCCAGGTAACAGCAATTGGAACAATATGGTCGGAAGGTGTCAAAATTGTAATGATATTTGGTCGACATTTGATGAGAGGTACAGTGTGTATTTTGTGTTTTTGTGTGTTTGTGTTTGTGTGTGTGTGTGTGTGTGTGTGTAATGTGTATGTATGTGTGTATATATATATATATATATATATATATATATATATAAGCACAATTAAAGATTACAAACCTCATTCAGGGATAGCAAAATGCTATGAAAGAACCGGTTAGTTACCTATACTATATACCTATATCGGACATTACATTCAATACTCAACAGCAAAGTAACTATATAAACCGGTGTTTATGTATGTTTATTTATTATAACAAGATGAGTAGACAAAATAGAAAATCAATTAATTAAATTAAAAATTATTTGAAAGTCGAATCTCTTCAGAGGTAGGTACAGATATACAAAATAAGTGTTCAATTCCTGCATGCTGAGTAAACGGCTCTAAGCCGTTAACTATATATATATATATATATATATATATATAACATTATTGGTGAATTGAAGAAATGGAGCTGAACGCAGATTGAACAGAATCGTTTTATTTCATCTACACGTGTTCGAAAGGCACAAATTACCAAAATCCGATTGAATAATGGGACCATATTGTGTCTTTCTCTTCAGAAGAAAATAGGAAATAGGAGGAAACACAATATGGTCCCATTATTCAATCGGATTTTGGTAATTTGTGCCTTTCGAAAACGTGTAGAATGAAATAAAACGATTTCTGTTCAATCTGCGTTCAGCTCCATTTCTTCAATTCACCAATAATGTTTTAATTTCAATTATCCGCACCAACGCACGGTTGCAACACCATATGGTTGTACCTCCAACCGTGCTGTTTACTGCTGTGATTTTTGCTACTAAGTATCGGTTAAACTTTTGATTAATCTACTACAAGATTATTCATCTTTCTATTTCACATATATATATATTATATATATAATATATATATATTATATATATAATAGATATATATATATATATATATATATATTAATATATGTATACATATGTATATATATATATATGTGGGTGTATATATATATATATATGTGTATA
>NC_043007.1:51732028-51742028 GCF_006345805.1 Octopus sinensis | reverse complement strand
CACATACATACGTACACACACATACATAGATGCCTGCACACACACATACATATATTTGTATCCAGGCGCACGCTTTTTAGTTGAGGGATTGATGGAGTTCGGTATTTTTGGTGTGGGTGACTGTGAGTCCGCGGGCGTGCGCGCGCCTTGGCTGCGGCCCGCCCCATATGCGTGCGTTGTATGTTTGTGTGTTGTGTGTGTGTGCATTCGTGTGTGTGTGTATACATACATACACACATACATGCATGCATGCACGCGCGCACGCATACATACCTACATACATACACGCACACACACTTACACACATACACACATACATACATACACACATACACACATACACACACACATACATACCTACACACATACACACATACACACACATACACACACACATACATACATACACAAGACATACATACATACAGACATACACCTATACATTCACACATACATACATACATATACACACATACATGCATACACACCCACATACACACACACACGCATACATACATTACGCCCACACAACTCTAGAGGAAACCCCACGCACACACGCATACATTCACACACACACACACACACACACGTACACACACATACATACATACATTCATACTTTCATTCATACATACATACATACATACATACATACACACACACAAACATACACAGACACACACACATACATACACACATACATACACACACAACACATACACACACATATGCGCACATACACATATACATACACACATGCATACACACACATACATACGCACATGCATGTATACATACGTACATACACACACATACACGCATGCACACATACATACATACATACATAGATACATACATACACACACACATACAAGCATGCACACATACATACATACACATACATACATACACACACTTCCACACATACACACATACATACACACATACACACATACACGCACATACATACATACATACACACATACATACACGCACACACACATACACACATACACAATACACATATACACACACATACTTACATACACTCATACGGACATACATACACACAGACATACACATATATATATGTGTGTGTGTCCTTGTGTCTATATTTCTACCTCCATCATCGCTTGACAACAGGTGTTTGTGTATTTACGCCTCCGTAACTTAGCGCTTCGGCAAAGAGCCCGATATAATAGGTAGTAGGCTTAAAAATAAATCCTGGGGTCGAATTGTTTTACAAATACAGTGTAAGGCGTTGCTCCAGCGTGACTGCAATAAAATGACTGAAACAAGTAAAAGAATAAAAGAATATATGTTTTTATTTATAGGTAGAGAGAGAAAGGCAGAAAGAACGTCCCCACTCATGCCCAAAGAGAGAGTGAGAGAGAGAGAGAGGGAGGGAGAAAGAGAGAGGGAGGGAGGGAGAGAAAGTGAGAGAGAAAGGGAGAGAGAAAGTGCGCGGTGGGAGTGAGGGAAGGAGAGTGATGCTTCCAATTGCGGAAATGCTGAAATACAAATTTGTTTTATGCAAAAACCGAGTATCCCCACCCTCCTACACACCAACATCTTCAAAAACGAGGAACTATATATTGTCCATTAGAACTATGGAATTAGCATTGATGGCATGAATCGTAAATATTCCTGTAGGTTTGATGGTGCCAAATATATACTTTCCCAAAATGTGTACGTAGAATTTTTTGATTCTTTAAAACGATGTCAATCTGTGGAAGATGTTTATTCATATACGCTCCGTGACACACACACACACACACACACACACACACACACACACACACACATACACACACACACACATACACACACACACTTACCATACACACGTGTATAGAAATAAAAATATTTAGTAATACACACCAAGTACTCACAAATATCTACTTGCTTACACAATGATATGCACATGAATTGATATACATAAATATGAATACATAGAAACACGCATACAAAACATAAAGGCAATATAACATATATTTGTAAATCTATAAACTCAAACATCCACACAATCAATGCAGACGCACCAGTCTAAGCTTGTATACAACATTGTATTAATTTGCCACAAAATATTATCCTATCTATCTATCTATCTATCTATCTATCTATCTATCTATCTATCTATCTATCTATCTATCTATCTATCTATCTATCTATCTATCTATCTAATCTTTATCTATAATGACATAATTTACATGTGTATATTGTCGAAAAGTCCAGGAGTTGCGGTCGTCTCTGGAAAGATCCCGTTATAGACGTAGTGTGTTAAAAGCACAATATGCTTTTAAGCGTGACGAAACGGCTGCAAGAGTGACAAACGCACATTTGACTGTCTGTCAATCTGTGGAAAGATGCTACTAAGCTGAGTAAAATTCAAATTATGCAATAGAACTAACTTTAGATTAAAATGTTTATCTATATGACATATTTAACGTTGTCATCTATGAAAAAGACCCCTTTATAGATGTAGTATGTTAAACACACGATAAACTTCAGAAATAGACAGAATATCATCCTAGAAGGACTGCGCGACTGACATGAACAATTCGACTGCTAAGCACTCAGGTCACCTCCAACACAAAGTAGCCAAAATATGCCATACAGATAAAGATCTTAATCTAGAGCTGTTTTTGTTGCATAATTTGAATTTTATTCAACTTGGTAGCTTCTTTGCAAAGCTAATGGATTGTTTATTCATCGCTTTTATATACTTCAGACTGGGTGATATACTCGACTGCGCACAGGACCTATGTTGTACTTATTGATTTTACACATATTTCCAGTTGTGTTAAAAATGTATTTATAAACAGAAGAGGTTACATCAATTTATCTTCCCTGTTTAAATCCCGGGACGGCTGACTTGCTCAGGGTTATTATTACCATATTAATATATTTTATCAATGAAGCACTGCAGTTGATATGATTAATTATACAATACACCAAACTCTCCCTCCTTGTACTTCGGTTGTTAGCCCCAGCAATCCCCAATTGTGTAGCCCCATGATAAACAGAACTCCAGCGATGACTCCCCTTCATGTATATCTAGCTGTAGACTCTCTAATGTCTCTTTCCTTTTTATTTAAGACGGTAGTGTGTATTCTGAGTGAGATTTTGGCTGTTATGTTCTCCGTGTTGAGAGATTACGTGGAAGCCCCATCTCTATTAAAAATTCTATTGTCAACAATCAATGCTGTCTGGAAAACTATTCAATATTTTGATTCTATTTTGCAGTGAACGATGCTTGTATAACCGAAATATTTCTACGTTGGATATTCTTTGACGATGAAAAGGCAAAACTGTAATTAATTTTTCAGAGGTATGCTAACAGTGAAAATACCTTACAGTAAATCCATTCACGTTTTGAAGTTTTCAGCTAAGTCGACATTACTACATACCTCTCTGGGTTTAATGAAATAACAACAAATAACATTCACTGCAGATAATACAAAAGATTTTGTTATTTGCCTAATGATATAACACAAACACACACACACATTTTTGCACACACACACACACACACACACACACACACACACACAGACACATATAAAATGTCTGTGTGTATATGTATGTATGTGTGTGGGTGGTTGTATGTATCTAAGCGTTTAGGAGAATTAATTCTTGAGCAGGTCTCTAGCATAAACTACAGTTTCCATGCCATCATTAAGAAGATCCTTTAAGCCACTGCACAACATCAGCACTGTTCATTGGGAACATTTCAATTCAATAAAAGTGAACGGCGGTCTATAAACGTGGAACAAAACACTGCGATATGAAAAAATTGGCATTGCCCATGAAATAGTGAAGTTTGATATTCGAAAACAGTAGTATTGAAGCTCTACGTGTTAGAGGGTCCAGAAATGATCTCGCTTGCTGTCTGAGATCAGATTACACTTTTTAAAATTTGGACTGTGCATCTATCAAACGTCACATATCATGAAACCAGTATAGGTTGCTTATATGCATACAGTTCCAATGCACCCAGCGGAACAATGTTGTAACCATTATGTTCAAAAGTGTCCTCATCTATTTGCTGGATTTGACGAGCAAAAAACGGTACTGCTGCTTATGATACAATCTATCTATCTATCTATCTATCTATCTATCTATCTATCTATCTATCTATCTATCTCTCATCTATCTATCTATCTATCTATCTATCATCTATCTATCTATCCTACCTACCTACCTATCTATCTATCGATCTATCTATCTATCTATCTATCTATCTATCTATCTATCTATCTATCTATCTATCTATCTATCTATCTATCTATCTATCTTATCTCTCGATATGGACAGACGCTAGTCAAATCGGCTACACGTAAGTTGGCCACTTTTACATGTTTAAAACTCCTTGTTGTCAAATATTTTGTTTTAATCATTGTGCAAGTTCATTCACTAAAAAACCTGAGAATTATTCACGTAGAATTCCGCTCCTGTATGGGCGAAATTACCAAAAACTTTCAAAACTTTCGTGGGTTCCTTTTAGCCATTTTTCATTTTGAAAATGGCAACTAGAAACCACGTGGCTAGCCCGCCAGTCATGCGGAACGGTAGCGAAACACTATTGCTACCACTAGCTACTAAACCTCACTGCTTGAACACCGCTGTCACCATCACCACCACCACCAACAACAACACAACAAAACTAACGTCGCAAGACCATTCACCATCGCCGCAACCAAAGACATTAACTTAGATTTCCCCCCACTCCCTACACCACTTGTCGATGATAAAAGGACGGAGAAAGGGATTTCAAAAACGAATACAGACGAAAACATGAATGCCAGCACCACCACCATCACCACCACCACCAACAACAACGAAATCGGCACAAAGCCGCCTACCAAAGGAAACACCGCCAACACCAACACCACTACCACGACTTCAACTGCTACAACTAACCTTTCTGCTGCTAACACCGCCAAAATTAAAACGAATTTCGCGGATGCGACAAAACAAAAACGAACAATCGTAAAATTCACCACACAGGAAATAAACCTCACAAAAGCACTCTTCACCAAATGAGGAAACAAATTGCATCTTCACATTCCACAACACATCGTGGAAAACACACAAAAAACAATAATCTACAAAGTAATAAACAAGAAAACAAGACGACCAGAAAATTCACCGCAGGAAAAATTGAAAAATGCATTCGTCCTGCATGGGACTCCAAGGAGTATATCAGTTGGGGAAATAAATTTGGTACAGTCCAAGTACGTTTCCTCAACGAAAATTTAGCATCGAAAACATAGAAAATAAACCAGGAAAGAAGATCAAAAATATAAAAAAAAGCAAGTCTTTTCCACTCCACTACTGCCCATCACCCATCAACCCTTGTACACATTGGAGCTGCATTCAAACGACATGGTAATGGTACCAATCTATTTAAACCAGAGAGTCACGAAAGTCCAAATAAAAAATGTACCCCCTGAAGTCGAAACACAATGGTTAGTCTCTGCCATCTGCTTTGAAATGGCAGAGACAATGGCAGAGACAAACATCCTTGAAATCGCTGTTCTAGGAGAGAAAGACTATGTGGGAAAATCAATCCAATTCCTTCTTCAATTGGATGAAACAGCAAGAGAAAAGATACCCACCACTATAGAAATGCCAGGAGGCTACAAACTTTATGTAGTGGTAGAGGGCAGGGGACCACGCTGCTATTTGTGTGGAAGCGAAACACACTTGAAAAAGACGTGCCCAACCACTGCACACGAAGAGCAACAACAACAACCACTACCACAACCAAAACACTCCGGAAAAAAAGCTCTACTACCCACATCACCATCAACACAGAAGACGACAAGAGAAGCACACCAAGCTAATCCGTTAACAACCAAAAATTACTCAACACCTGAGAAAATACCAACACCACCAACAACAGCAAGAACCAAAGGAACAGAAAAACAAAGAAAATACACAAAAACTGATTTCCCATCCCTTATACCGCACTCACCACACACAAACACTCAACAACCAACAGCAACGAAAACAACAGCACAACCACTTACACAGACATACATAGAAGCTACACCATACCCCTACCCTCTACTGATTCCTCAGAAATTTCGTCGGAAGACGAAACAGTGAGGATGGCAAATAGCTACAAAAGAAGGAAAATAAAGAGCAGAAACACAACCAAACCAAATGCAAACACACAACAAAGCAGGGGGAAATACATCTCCCGAAGACATTTCAAAACCCAACACAAACAACAGCCACACCAACACCCCAAAAAAACATATACAGCAAACATGCTCACAGCTATAGACACCAAAAACACAAATTTGATGGAATACATCAAATCAAAAACAAACATAACAGAAGATGACATAAAAACAAACAATCACCCATACACAACACCACCAGACCACATCAAAATATTACACATCTCCAAAAGTCAGCACCACACACTCAAAGGCTTTTCCCCAGTGCGGTTGGTAAATGCCAAAAATATCTCACAAAGAAACTGTACTGGGATCTCCTCGAGGACAAACCAAAGGAGGAGAAAGCAAAAACTTTCGAGCAGTAGTAACCCTCTGTTCCTTTCACTTGTATTCTATTCATTAGGATTATGATCAAGATTGGTTGTGTAAATGCGCGTGGCTTGGGGTCCCCTTGGAAACAAGGGTACCTCTTAAATGACATAAAGTCACATAAGTTAGAAATCATAGCCATAAGTGAGACCAGACTCCACAATCTGCAGGCCCTAAAGACCATGTTTGGCGGACAGTTCAACATTTATTTTTCCCCCTGTCTGCGAAGAATGGGCGGTAGTGGCACCGCGGTACTTTTTCGCAAGAGTCTGGATCTCAAAGTAAAGACAATATTCGTAGACCCGGAGGGTAGACTGGTCGTCCTGGATGTCGACGGCAGCAATGGGTGCGCTTTTCGACTCGTATCAGTCTACGCACCGCCCTTAACAGGTCGGGCGGATTTCTTTCAACGTCTAGAAGTATTCTTGGGAACGTCTCTTAGTGGGGGATTGGAATGCTACCTTGGACACGCATGTAGACTACGTGGGTAGAGATAGGAATAGACGGGGATGCAAATGCCTCAGAGACCTGCTCAGACGTTTTCAACTGTCTGACAGGTTCCGACTAGACCACCCGAATGCGCCAACGTGGACATGGATCAAAAACCGCATCGGGTCGTCGAGATCGTATCTAGATAGGATACTGTGTACGACAGTAGATAGAGATAGCATAGGATGTCCACAATTCCACATAGTCAGCTACACGGATCACAAACTTGTGACATGTATGCTAGACTTAGGTAAGACACTTAGGCAGGGTCCCGGATACTGGAAACTAAACGCGTCTTTCCTATCGGGACAGGTTTTCAGAGACCGGATTAGCACACTAGTAAAGAGGGCTTTGACGGGAGCCATCATCAACAAAAATTGGTGGTTTGCCCTCAAGAGAGCAGTAAAAGCAGAAACGATTAGGTACAGCAAAGCACTAGCCATAGATAGAAATAGAGTAGAGGGTGAGCTAGTTAAGAAGCTAGCAGAGGCAATTAGAAGCGGCATCGCATCCGACGTTTTGGCGGCGAGGTTGGCCCTCGACCAACACTTCAACGCCAAACACGAAGGGTGTGCTGTCAGAGCTAGGATGCGTGCTCTAAGGAACGAAGGTGTTGGAGCCGCGAGAGAGGCAACAAAGCCACCATTCGGTCTCTGGTAGATGAACAGGGGCGCGAATTGCTAGAGCCAAGTAAAATGTGTGAGGCCTTTCAACAGCATTTTGCCCGACATTTCGGGACGAGTGGCGGGCAAGAACGTAGGTTGGACTTCAGTGCCTACCTACACAGCCTACCACAACTCTCGACAAGAGAGGCAGGGTGCTGCGAAGGTGCCATCACGGCGGCGGAAGTGCAGGACGCGATAGCAGAATGCTCGAGGGACAAATCACCGGGTTTGGATGGTCTACCCTACGAGCTTTATAATTGTATGCCAGACTTGTTTGGAGATGTCTTGGCAGCGCTATACTGCAACTGGCAGCAAAACGGGAGCATTCCTGGTTTTGTGAGCCGAGGAGCAGTAACACTGCATACGCGGACGACGTCACAGTCATAGTGTCTAGTCACGAGCACATCGAGCAGGTCGGCGAGACATTGAAAAACTACGAAGCGGTGACAGGAGCGAAAATCAACCGGGAAAAGTCAGTGGGCTTGCGACTAGGCACCTGGAGAAGCAAGCCCATGCCGTCCACCAGCGCCTCCGTCGTGGGACGCTGGACCGACGGCCCGGTCAAGTTGCTCGGGGTCTGGTTCGGTCCGGACCTCCAAGTGGAGAAGAACTGGAACGAGATAACGAGTAGGGTGGTCACTCTCGCCCGGCAATGGGCCGAGAAGAAACTGTCCCTAAAAGGTCGGGTGGAGGTGGCGAACACGTACATCGCGTCAGTCATCTACTACCGCCTGGCCGTCGTGCCTTGTCCCGACCCTACCATCACCAAACTAGAACGCATTCTCTTTCGCTTCTTGTGGAAAGGATGCGTCCCGATGGTCAGGCGATCCATTTGCTGTCAACACCCGTTAAAAGGAAGACTGTGCATGCCGTGGTTGATGATGCGCAGACACGCGCTGATACTGCGACATCTCAGGCTCTTCGTAGACGACGGTGAACAGGTGTGGTCGCCGTTTGTGAGGCACGCTTTCCCGCAGCTCGTCTCCATGACCGAACTGCAGTCGTGGAGCAAAAAGAGGCCGAGGAAGGGTGAATGGCACCGCGAGTGTCGCGTTGCTCTCAAGCAACTCTGTCGTCCTGGGTCGACCTTGAGTGACTTCATCACAACTAAAGCATTCTATAGGGGATTAGTGGGGGGGAGGTACGACGACGAGCTCAGGGCGAACCTTGACGTCGACGAGGAGTACCTGATCCGCCTGTTCGGGACGACTTTCGGGCCAGGGCCCATGGATAACTTCCAGAGATCCCTGGCCTGGCAGTGCTACCGAGAAGCGCTACCCGTTCGGGATAAGCTCTACAGACACGGCTCGAGAAACACGGGGCCGACCTGCCCGAGATGCAGCCAGAGCGACGAAACCGTTCTGCACGCACTCGTGCAGTGTCCAACAATTTCCGACCTGTGGGCTTCTGTCGAACAACTGCTGTCACGTGTGGGACGAGTCGGTTTATCAGCTGAGTCTATCGTCAATATTGTCACGCCTCCTTCCTTCAAACGGGAAGGAAGAGCTATTTTCATCATCCTTGTGGCTATGGCGAAAGAATGTATCTGGTAGACGCGTCTGAAAGGGTTGGAGACAAACACTTTCCTCTCTGGTCAATCTCTCATCAACTTCTTCAAGTACCACACTTGAAAGGAGTGAGTAGAGAGGCAAGTTTTGTCTAGCGAATGTTTTAAAAAAAGATGGGTGAATGTAGCAAGGATGGCACGTATGAATGACGAAGCCACCTTGAGCATAATCCTATGAACCCAGACATCGATAACAGAGGGTTACCCACTTGCAAACAAATGTGGTAACATATAACAATATTGACCAGGGTTACCGTGGTCTTTTTCGTAGGCTTTTCTTCCCACGGATAAACCTTATTTGCTTTCCCCTTTACACCATACATCATAACACTGTGATACACGATCCCTATTGATCGTTTTTTTTCCTCTTCCCCTCCCCCCCTTTTTTCTTCTTTTTTTCATTTCTCTTTTCTTTTGTTCCTTTTCCTTTTCTTTTTAAATTAAAAAAAAAATTTTTTGGTTCTTTTTTTCCTTTTTACGATCCCTTTTGATCGAAAACCTTCGCCACCTTTTTTTTGTTTCTTTTGTTTTTTGTTTTTTCATCCCCCAAAAGAAAAGCTCTACCTTGTAACTTGTTCCATCTGTGTGCAGCCCTGTGTGGCCAATAAAGAAACTTATCTATCTATCTATCTATCTATCTATCTATCTATCTATCTATCTATCTATCTATCTATCTATCTGTCTGTCTATCTATCTATCTATTGATGCATGTACATGCA
>NC_043007.1:51709528-51727028 GCF_006345805.1 Octopus sinensis | reverse complement strand
TACAGCAGCATTTTCGAACTTCATTTTTTACAAATATATACCTACTCGTATACGAGCTAATCCTATTATAATATATATATATATATATATATATATATATATTATATATATATATATATATATATTATATAAGGATACATACATATAACATACAGTAAGACACTAAAGTGTACAGAGGTGCAGAACGAACAGGCAAGCAATTGTAATAATGGCTCAAACATGTATAAATGCTGGCATATACACATATAGAAGCACACACATAGGAACACACATACACGTGTACAGACACATACACATGCGCATACACACGCACGCAAATACACACACACACTGAGACACACATACAAACAAATATACAGAATGTCATGTCATTTAGATTTATATATCCGTATACGCTTACACACACATATATATATGAATATATGGGTGTTTGTGTGTGCATATATACATATATGTATACATATACATATATATGTATATTCTGTATTCTGTACTTGTTTCAGTCATTTGACTGCGGCCATGCTGGAGCACCGCCTTTTAGAGTGGTGAAAGAGTACAGCAGGGATCACCACCTCCTGCCGGAGCCTCGTGGAACTTTTAGGTGTTTTCGCTCAATAAACACACACAACGCCCGGTCTGGGAATCGAAACCGCGATCCTCCGACCGCAAGTCCGCTGCCCTAACCACTAGGCCATTGCGCCTCCATATGTATATGTATATGTATATGTATATGTATGTATATATATATATATATATATATATATATATATATATATATATATTATATATATATATATATATTATATATTATATATACATATATATATATATACATGTATACATATATATGTATTCATAGTTATATATATATATATCTCCACAGAAACAACACATATATATGTGTGTGTATGTGTGCGTGTGTATATATATTAATTGTGTGTTACTTTGTTGTGTATTAACGTTGTTGTTGTTAACAGTACACGTAGTTGTGATTCTATCTTCAAGTAATTAAGCTATTTACGCCACCACCACCTCCGCCGCCACCGACCCCACCTTCTGTACTGCACCCAGTCAGGAAACCTGCCTCCACCCTCGTTTCTAACACCACAAGAGCCTCGAAAACATAGAAAATAAACCAGGAAAGAAGATAAAAAATATAAAAAAAAGCAAGTCTTTTCCACTCCACTACTGCCCATCACCATTCAACACTTGTACACAGTATATCCATTAAATAAGCATAATACACTTACATGCACAAACCTACATATACAAATATTGACGCATATTCACACACATACGCACACACACACACACACACACACACATACACACATACACTCACACACACACACTCATGTGGGTTTGATAAGAAAACAACGCGGAAGCTCAATTAATTATTCGTTCTCTTTTCACTTTAATATAAGTAAACAATTTTTCAACAGCGGTATATCTATGTCCAGACATCTGCTGTGTGTATATGGGCATCTATGGAATGTACACAGACACACGCACTCACACATACATACACACACACACACATACACACACGAACATACCCACAGACACACACATACACACACACACACACACGCAAACACAGAGAAACAAAGACACACCCATACATACAAATGAAAATACGTACATGAGTGTGAGTTTGTGTGTACATTTATATACATGTGTAAAGGAATGCGTGTATATATATGAATACATTTAAGAAAGTTGCATATGCACACACATACATTTGAATATATTTTGGTATGTAGATATAATGCACACGTATTAATGTTTAGGCGTAAACCTTTATATATATGTGTATATAATAGCCTAATAGTGAAGATGTTCGCTTTCGAACCATCAACTCTCGGAATCAATTCTCGTATACGTTATTTGTTCTAGCGTACCCCACATGCCATGTTTTTCTCAATCGACCCACTGATTTGAAGCAGATTTAACTTCATTGGGCAGACCTTAAAATGACAACCTATCCGAAGATGAAACCTTCGTTGGTGACCCATATATCAACTAAGGACCACAAGACCCCTTTATCTACTAAGACATTACAAGAAGTTTTGTATAATGTATGAAATATATTTATCCATCTTGTTCTTGTGTTACAGAATTTACTAGTTAAACATATTGAATAGAAAAGTCTATAATAGTAAAGTATATATATATTGAATAGTAAAGTCTATAATAGTAAAGTCTATAATAGTAAAGTATATTATAGTCACCAAGTTCATCACTTAGACATATAAAATTGTATAACAAGAAGGCCACCTCGTTCGCTTGTTAAACACACAAAACAGTCAAGTGTTCTAGGTGGCTACCACGCTCAGCAGCTGAAAACATCGAAAACTACACTTCACTGTGTAAATAATCAAGATAAGATGTTAAGAAAATTATGGCTTTTTTCTGAATATTAAACTAATTTTTGAAGTTGTGACTTCTTAAAATATTTAGATCGTACCTAGTGTAAATGTAAACAAAGTTGAGGTATTATATATTGCGCTGTAGATGTAGTGTAAATGTATATTGCAGTGTAGATGTATATATCTGGCAGCGTATATGTGTGCGTGTGTGTTTATATATATATATATATATATATATATATATATATATATATATATATATATATAATATATATATATTATATATATATATATAAATATAATATAATATATATATATAGGGAGGATTCACAAAAAAAAAAGACGAAGACAGGTGGTGTAGACAGCAAACAGATGTATTAGTTTAACGCTCGGAAAGTGAAAAGGTCTTTAACGTTTCGAGCCTACGCTCTTTCACAGACAGGAACACAGAAAGAAACAGGGAGAGAAAATAAAGAATGTATAGTGGCTAGCGATCTATCATGGCGAATCGAAGGTAGTATACACACACACATATGTGTGTGTGTGCATACAACCTTCGATAGAGTAACAATTATGTATACAACTTGAATAGACACACATATCAGTACATAAACATACGTTCACATGTACATACGCATACACGTCTACATACTTACGTACCTAAATGCTCACATACATACATAGGTATATAGATACATACATACATACATACATGCGTATAGACATGTACGCATGCATATGCATGTACACATATGCATACGCATATACTTACACGTACACATAAATACATACGTATATACATATATAGCGCATATATGCATAAATACATACATACATACATACATACATACATACATACATACATATAATGAACTAACTGTTACTTTCTCAGATGCCGCACAGAATTTTGTCAGTGAACAGGTAGCGGTCTCAAAGCGACGAAAATATTTTGGCAAATTAAATTTAAATGGTAAAGTGAATTTAACGGTTTTTGTGTGTTTTAAATGGCTTATAAACACCTTCCATGCTGCAGTTATATATATTCTATTATTCTTTTACTTGTTTCAGTCATTTTGACTGCGGTCATGCTGGAGCCCTGCCTTTTAGTCGAACAAATCGATCCTAAGACTTATTCTTTGTAAGCTTAGTACTTATTCTCTCGGTATCTCTTGCCGAACCGCTAGGTTATGGGAACGTTAATACACAAGCATCGGTTGTCAACCGGCCGTTTCTACCACGAGGCCTCAGAATCTTCCAAGTCATCCTCATCACGTCAGTGATATATAGGGATGAACAAACATTGGACAGATATTGGGTAATTGTTGAGCCTCAAGGCTTCTTCAGAGAGTAGAAATGATAAGAAACTAATATGTGGGAAATTCAGTTAGAATAATAGAGTAGGGTAAATAAGATAAGATAAAATAGGTAAAAATAAAAAAATAATGTAAAGTAATGTGATAGACATGGTAAGGAGGAAAAGTAAAATCTTCATTTTAAGGTGTTATTATAATCCATGGTAATCCATCCTGTGGTAAGTAAAGTCACTCTCAGGAGATATATCCGTAGGCTGCGGTTTACATCGTGCTTCCATGTTCTCAGTCTTCATTCTTTCTGGTTTCCTTTTCTTCTACCTTACTGTCTCTCCCTCTCTCATTCTTCATTCTTTCTGGTTTTCTCTACAACCATTCCCTTTTTTCTCTCCCTTTCTCTTACTCCTCCTCCTCTGTCCCGTCGCTGACCAGCGACGAGAAAACTACTGTCTTTCTGACCTCGCTTCCTTCGAGTGTAGACGGCTTTCTTGTATCTCTCCCTCGCCGTTCTCAAAAAGCGTTCGTAATATTTTCTCTCGTTTGACTTAACAGCCCTCAATGTTTGTGTTACTGTTATTCTCCTTGTCCTGTCTTTTACTGTTTATATTTTGTACTGTCTTTACTGTCCTGTTTTTGTTACTATTTTTACCCCTCCGCAAAAAATCTCAAAATTTATTTAATTTGGCTTTTGCGGGAAGGAATGTTTCAAGGAAGTTGTGTCTCGCCTTTACCTTCCAAACGTGGAATAGATGAAACAGAGGCGACTGAAGAAGGGGAATTTTCCTTGTGTTGTATGTCCTGTACTCTATTTTTTCGTTGTTTAAGAAAAATATCCATTTCCTTGGTTTTGTGTTTATGTTTCCGTTTCTCATTGTGTTCGACGTTTTTTGGTGTCCTGTACCCATATATGCATGTATATATACATGTAGATGTAGGTACGTACATATATGTATGTATATATGCATATGTTTTTTATTATTAATTTGTTATTATATATATATAATATATATATATATATATTATATATATACATACAAACATACATATATATATACATACATATATATATATATATATATATATATATATATATATATATATCTATACATACATACATACGACGGGCTTCTTTCAGTTTCCGTCAACCAAATCCACTCACAAGGCTTTGGTCGGCGGCCCGAGCTACAGTAGAAGACTCTTGCCCAAGGTGCCAGGCAGTGGGACTGAACCCAGAACCATGTGGTAATCAGGCTACTTATTTAGTAAGCAAGCTACTTACCACACAGCCACTAATGTGCCTATATATATATATATATATATATATATAATATATATATTATATATATCACTAAAAAAAAGACTCCGCCGGTTACGACGACGAGGGTCCCAGCTGATACGATCAACGGAACAGCTTGCTCGTGAAATTAACGTGCAAATGGCTGAGCATTCCACAACACGTGTACCCTTAACGTAGTTCTCGGGGATAATCAGCGTGACACAGAGAGTGACAAGGCTGACCCTTTGAAATACAAGTACACTCATTTTTGCCAGCTGAGTGGACTGGAGCAACGTGAAATAAAGTGTCTTGCTCAAGGACACAACGCGTCGCCGGGAATCGAACTCACAACCTTACGATCATGAGCCGAATGCCCTAACCACTAAGCCACGCGCCCTCACTTAATATATATATATATATATATATATATATATATATATATATATATATTATATATATATATTATATAATATATATATATATATATAATATATATTATATATATATATATATATATAATATATATTATATATATATATATATATATATATATATATATATATATAATAAAAAAAATATTATTCGAGACAAAACACTATTTTGCAAAACAAACAAGGAAAGACTTAATCAATACATAAATTTTAATAAATAGTCACAAAAACCGCCACTACAATCGTTTCTTGTCTTGATCGACAATCTTCAGGTGGACTTCCAATAATTCAGTGTGAAATTATGAAGTATAATATTTTATAATATTTTACTATAAAATCGATTTAATCCTAAATCTGATTTTTTTCCCTGTAAATTTGGATTTATTCCCTAATATTTATTATTATATATATATATATATATATGTTGCAGTGTAAATATTATATAACGTTCATTACTAATGACGAGGTCAAGAGATTCGGTTAATATTCTGTTCACGGCATTGATCAGTTACACATGAACAACTAGCAACGTTACATAATAATGTTCACTTGTTATGAACTAGAACAGTGTCTGACATCTTGTTTAATATGTTTAAATATGCTCACTATGTCTAAATATTTAACAATCTGTTCACTGTATACCATTAACGAATTGTTCACCATTTTCACTAATTGATTTTTTTAAACATAGAAATATAATTGTTACCAAATGTCTGCCGTCAAGTCCTACTCATATAAAGTCCCCAACTGGGAAACAACGCTACAAGCTGGATACTTAATTAGTAACAGGGACCACACATATAGAAGTTAATTTTGCCTGTTATTATCACTTGAAGTAATCTCTCTGCTTCCACTTTGTCTTTTTCTTCTTGCTCTTACTCATCATCATAATAATACCTCGTTAGAATCAACATTTGCATATCAACACCAGTACCTTTATAAGCGACTCCTCCTCCTCTTCCTCCTCCTCCTCTTCCTCGTTGTCATTATCATCAACATTATCCTCATTAACAGCAGTAGCAGTCAACACCGACAAGTTTACTCCAAACAAGATGCTATACAGCCTCATCTCACACACCTCACCAAACAACTTTAAAACTTTAAAAGTTTTTTAAAAGTGAAAGTTGAAACTTCGGCCAGCACTTAACCGACTAATGACGTCACAGAGTAAATGGACGAGATTTCGTGATATACCCATACAAATACCCTTGTAAATATACACGTATATAACATACAAACATATAGATAAATATAAAATCCATGTGAATATATATTTAAGTACTACGTATATATATACATATGTATACACATTATATATAACATTTTCATACACAGACACACACACACGCGCGCGCACACATATACATGCATTTATGCATACATACTTTTATAGACACATACATACATATATATATATTAAATATACTTCGGGCACAGACGCACCCGCACACACACATACACACACACACGCATGCACACAAACACACGCACACACACACACACACACACACACACACACACACACACAACACACACACACACACACACGTATTTGAGAGTGTGCGAGTATAAAATTGGAAGGTGAATGGCAATTAAGAAACGTTGCAGAAACAAAGAGAAAGAAAGAGAGGGAGAAAGAAAGAAAGGAAGGAAGAAAGAGCGGGAGACAGAGAGATGTACGAAAGTGTGGGAGAGAGAACGATAGAGATTGAGAGAAAGAGAGAGAGAGAGAAAGAGAAGTCCCGTGCTTTTACGCGAGTGATGAAGACACCAAAAGGTTTTGTTTAAGTTGCATGACGTCACTTATCTGAAAGTGTTTATGTTTTTGTTGTTGTCGTTGTTGCTGTTACCGCTTCTACCGCCGTTGTTGTTGTTTTGATGATAGACTTCTTTTTTGCCAACAATTTGGGTGGTCTTAATTATAAGAACCGTCCTCTGTAGTGGTGCTGGTGCATGACCACCACCAACGGTGATATCGTTGGTGATAGCAGCCAGTGTTTGTGTGTGTGTGTAGCTGATAATATAGTGATTATTATGATCGTGGTGGTGGTGGTGTCATGGTGTCTATGAAGGTGGTGTTGTTGGTGATGAAAGTGTTAATTGTGCTGCTGGTGGTGGTGGTAATGGTAGTAGAGGTAGTAGTGGTTGTGGCAGCGGTGTTTGTGTCGGGTGTAGTGGTTGTGTTGGTTACGATTGTGTTCGTGTGGGTGATTGTGGTGATTGTTGCATAATGTTGGTGTTAGTGGCGATTGTTGTAGTGATGGTATTGGTTGTTGTTATTGTGGTAGTAATGGTAAAGAAATATAACCCTTAGTCAATCATAATCGACCATGTCTTATATCAAAGGTATCCTAGCTGTGACCAACGCATCATTTTCCTATGTGCAAAGAACTAATATTTTCTAAGACGGTTCAATTTTATTTGAGGGAGATTAGGTGGCTATTTCTAGCAGATTAAGCGACCAGTATAGGTGCTTTCGCTGCTTCGTGAGTTGATTCGTGATGTTGGTGAAGGTATTTGTGGTGGTGGTGGTGGTGATGGTGATGGTAGTGATGGTGGTTTGATGGTGATGTTAATGTAGTCCGTAGGTAGTCTTTTGTAAAGCAGTCTTAATGAATGTTAATGTTGGCATCAGATTCTGGCGGCTGAACCACATCTTTCTGGAGTATATACACGTATTTCTGTTTCATCTTCTTCATCCATTTATCTTACACAACCATAATCATACCCACCGGAAAATCAAAATATGTACTTTATTGCAATATTGCATACCTTGATTATTTTTAGTTCATTCCATTTAGAGCACACACAAACACACACATACACAAACGCGCTCACAAACATGTACACATACGCACACACGCATACTCACTCAAGTTCACTATTCCTTTCACCCTTTCGAAGTGAGAAATATAAATGAGGTGGAGAGAGATGTAATCAATATTTTAGCAGGCTTTGCTCCACCATGGCCACAGTCTAAGGTCAGCAAAAAAATATCTAAACTTGGTATAAACATTCCTGTATCCAATCTTATATATTTTCTTGTTGTAAATACAAATATACACAGACTGTTGATCTGAGTTCTGTTTGATGTTATAATTGAGCAATGTAATAAATATATAAATGAATAAACGAGTAAGGAAAATAAGCTTGAAGCTGATGCTGGGGTACCATCTCAATAGACTTGTGTTTATCGAACACATGATCATTGTATAAAATCAAAATGGCTTTCGTTATCTATTCCAAACAGTGTGAATGATGTTTATGTACTTAAAAAAATGTTTACACGTATTGTATCTTAGGTGTTACATGTTAGTTTATTACGAAAAGTAGTTGGATTAGAGGAAACTCCACAATGTATTGGTGCAAATGTTGAATGTCTTGATCTAATAGCATGGAGATAAGGATCATAACACGACAATAGATCAGAGATCGAATATTATCAGTAAATGTATTTATCGATCATGCTGTGAAATGATTTATTCCGTTTGAACGTGTATCGAAAACCTGTGGCTGGAGCCGTGTTATATCAAAGATATGTAGGCAGCAATCTAAGAAAAGAGGTACTCCGTGTAAGCTTCGTCGAACAGAAAATCACAGCTGAAGTATTTCTTAATATTTTTTCATTTGTATCAAGAATTTCAGGTGGTATTTATGGTCCACCAATGGGCCGTGGAAATATCATACGGATAGTTGGTTACTTCAGAATGGTGTGTATACTTTGTCCGTTCACAATTGAATGCATGCTTTACTTTTTGGAAGCGGGTCGTAGGAGAAAAAGATGGTAAAACAGTGGCAGCGAAACATCATATGCTGTAAACCAGTGATTTCCAAGCTGATAGTGGTTCATCTCGTCATTGGTTCTATATCCCAATACCATTGGCCATATTCTATAGTATTTCCCAAAGTTGTGGATTGAATAACATTAAAGAAGGCAACACTCAAATCGATGAACATAATTTATTCTGTATCTGTCCAGAATATCACATTATTATAATATAATTCATCGAATATCTGCCCAGAATGTTTGTCATAATCTGTCCAGAAATGCATGATGACCAATTGGAGACAAGAGCGCAAGGTGAAAAATAGAGTACGATTATGATGACCATAGCTAGATTACAGGTGGTAAATCACAGTAAATCAAAACCTACATGAAAATGGAGATTCAAAAAATCACAAGCAAATATTCTCTTCTGACTATTCCTACAACGCCATATTTCTGATTTACCAATGTCTAACTCGGCTGGATTTAAACTTAGAATGTAAATGGATGTAGCAAAACAACGTAGTATTTTGTCCGCTGCTCTACCGATTCTGTTTTTGTCCTGAGTTATATAATTATTTCTGACATAATCACAAGACCATACACTTTTGTAGAAGAAAGAATATAAGGGATAAGTTGATCATATCACCTAACTGTTACTAAATTTATCGACTTTAGGTGAATAAAAGACAAAATACATCTTGTGGGTAACTGAACTCACAGGCACAACACTACATTAGCATCTTTATCATTTCTGCCGTTCATCCCCCCACTATAACTGTATAACAGAAAGTAAAAATCAAAACCCAAAAAGTAAAGAATACTATTAAATATGAACTTTATCAAAGTAGTTCTCCATTGAAACATTGCTCAAAATTATCCACAGCTGAGATCATCCGTCACACACATACACACTCGCGCACACACACACACACACACACACACACACACACACACACACACACACACACACAGGGTGCAGTAAATAAATTGTCGTCTAAATTACGCAAGAATGAAAATAACATTGACATCTCATTTTAACAGATACATTTGCCAAAATCACATAGAAATATCTTGAAATACTAATGAGTAAATTTATTCAATGAAATCGCCATTAGTTTCAAACACGGCCTCCAGACGACTTTGGAATCTTCTTCAACTCTTCTGCACGGTTTCCTTGTTTAAGTTTGTGAATGTTGCTATAATCCTTGCCTTCAGTTTATCTTTGATGTTAGAAGTTTTTCTGGTCTCTTGCTCAAATGCGCTCCACACATAATAATCAAGGTGGTTGTTGCCTGTGGAGTTGTTAGGTAGCCAGATGTTAGGGATGATGTGGTCGCAGAAATTGTCTGACAGCCATGACTGGGTTCTCCTGCTTGTGTGACATGGTGCAGAGTCCTGTTATCAGACATAGGGTCTTCCAGCAGCCACCCTCTTGACCCAGGGTAGTACTTCCTCCTCCAGGCACTTGGTGTAGGCTTCTACATTGAGTCTGAGGTCGAGTGGGAAGATGAATGGAGGCATAGCGTCGCCATCACTAGTGATCACTCCAAATACGATGGTGTTAACTGGATGTTTACTTTTTATCACTCTTGGTAAATGTTTTGGAGACACGGCAGGCCAACGGTTGTTCTATATGTTCACCATCTGATCCTGGCAGAAACTTTTCTCGTCTGAGAAAATTCAAAGCATGTTCGGTAGGAGGGGATGCTTGAGTTTGTTCAAAAGCTTCATAGCGCGGTCTTTCTTCTTGTCTTTGATGGCTTGGGATAAAAATCGGTCCATTCTCATCTTGTATGAGGAATAGCGAATGTCTTCATGCACTACCTGCCCTAGCGATGGACCTAATTGACTTG
Source organism: Octopus sinensis (assembly GCF_006345805.1). Classification (NCBI taxonomy): domain Eukaryota; kingdom Metazoa; phylum Mollusca; class Cephalopoda; order Octopoda; family Octopodidae; genus Octopus; species Octopus sinensis. The sequence goes on along the minus strand of NC_043007.1, from coordinate 51,716,020 downwards.
GAGGGATCGTTGTAAATCATGGCTTGAATCTCACTAACAAATTCAGGAGTTCTTTTCTTATGAGAACGATGAGTGCGAGTTTTCCAAGCTGCCGCTCCTTCGTAATCACAATTAGACTGATCCAACTCTTTCCGAATCTTCTGCACTGTCCTCAGATTGAAACCCAAACACTCTGAAATGTTCATATTGGAGATTCCGGCGCGAATGCCAAGCAGTACAGCATGTTGTTTCCAAATTTCTGGCAGAGCGAATTGCGTCGTCGTGCCGTTTTTCTCACAGACGGTGCCCAACTACCTTACTATACTGTGTAGTCGACAAAATAAAAAAAAAAAAACAATGCACATGCATGAAATTAAAAAATATAAATTTACCCATCGCACCCTGTGTGTGTGTGTGCGTGTGTGTGTGTGTGTGTGTGTTTGTGTGTGTGTATATATATATGTATATATATGTGTGTATATATATATATGTATATATATATGTATATATATATATATATATATATATATATATATATATATATATATATATATATATATATGTATATATATGTATATATATATATATATATAATATATATATATATATATATATATATATATATATATATATATAAAAAGCAATAAAGATTCAAGTTAATTTAAATGAATTTACTTGAATATGGTACCTAACTTAGATGCACCAAAAAAAACTATACTGTTTTAACAATACAGTAATGTGGGGTGATTATAAGCGAGAAAGAAGCAACAAGAATGGATAGGTTTTTAGTACAATCGTTTCATACAAGGACAGGCTTTATTAAAAGTTGCAAAAATTACAGCATATAAACGTGTCCCGTACTCATCAGCTAAAATACATGTGAGTTCTCTAGACATCCTAGTGGTTGAGGCTATACTCATGAAGTAATGTAGATAATTAAGTAACATAAACAGATTTCCAAAGTTCATTAAAGTTCATTAAAGTTCTTTAAAGTTCTTTCATGAGTATAGCCTCAACCACTAGGATGTCTAGAGAACTCACATGTATTTTAGCTGATGAGTACGGGACACGTTTATATGCTGTAATTTTTGCAACTTTTAATAAAGCCTGTCCTTGTATGAAACGATTGTACTAAAAACCTATCCATTCTTGTTGCTTCTTTCTCGCGTATATATATATATATATATATATATTATATATATATATATAACAGCGTGGAAGGTGTTTATAAGCCATTTAAGAAACGTACAAAAGCCGTTCGATTCACTTCAACATTTAAGTTTAATTTGTCAAAATATTTTCGTCGCTAAAATCCGCGACCTGTTCACTGACAAAAAGGATTTTTGTCAGTGAAGAGGTCGCGGATTTTAGCGACGAAAATATTTTGACAAATTAAACTTAAATGTTGAAGTGAATCGAACGGCTTTTGTGTGTTTCTTAAATGGCTTATAAACACCTTCCACGCTGCAATTGTTTTCGTTTCAGCACACGATCTCAGATCAAATTACTTGCTATGCGAGTACATCTCTCTCTCTCTTCTCTCTCTCTCTCTCCTCTCTCTCTCTCTCTATATATATATATATATAATATATATATATATATATATATAATACATATAGAATAGTGGTACAATAATGCAGTAATATTTACTGATGGTGCTTTGTTTTACTGGTAAGCAATACTACTGTATTGCACTATCTAATAATTTTTTTCTTGGCGGAATAGCCAACTGAATAGCAACAGAATTAATGTAAATATTTTAGCCCAGTGGAGTTTTGACTATGTTAAATAAGTCGAATTGTCCTTTATGTTTGAGATTCGTGCAGTCATCTGACGAAAACGGTTTCTTTGCAATGATGTAATATTTTCATTAATCAGTTAAAGGTGTCGCTTGAAATGGCCGTAATGAATTGACACCTGAACCTCTTTGTTACTTATACTTTATTCACCTATTCTAAAATCTGCGCTTCGGAAGTATTATAGAAAGTATTTTAATATAAAGTACATATCTGAATAACCAAGAGCGGATCTCTTCACTAAGGTCCTATTACCTGCATACACTGCAAGACTATCAGGTGCTGGCACTTCTGCACCGAGTTTGCTATATTTGGGTGTGCATGTTACTCCGACCTAACAAGGTATCTCAATTTAAGTGAAATTCCTCATCTTCATAGGACATTTGAATCAGGGCATCGTGCTTCATCAGGGTAAAACAAAAGCATCTAAAATAAACAAACGGAAGAAGGAATAGGAAAGAAAACATGGCCTAGAAAAGAAGTCTGGAAGCCCAAAATATTAAAAGCATGTAAACTACCATCCTAGGACTACGAAAGTCTGTAGGTAAGAGTGTGAACTAGTACTGGTCTAGGGAGAAAAATATTTTTTTGGTAATTCTAATATAAGGGGGAACCAAGATGTTTTAAATGTTATGAAAAGAAATTATCAAAAAATGATAATACAAGGAAACTAACTAACATGACTGTCAATGGGCATTACCTAAGCTAACGATAAAACTCAAGTTAGAATGTATCCAAAACATTACTGTAGGGTGCTTAAGATAGTGTACTCACAAGAATATTACAGAGAATCCCACCTGTTGTCCGCAGTGGGACAGTTTAAGTCCAGCAATCTCTACAATTGTTCAAATTATATTTGAACCGAGGACATAAGTTAAAACCGTTACAATGGATATGTAAATAAAGATAAATAATGAAATAAGTAAAGGGTACGGGGAGCAGACAATGATATAAGTGGTACGGGGCCGCTTAAGTCCTTCTGCAGTTTATCGGTATAGTATACGTGAGAAAACGTTCAAATGGGCACTAGGCGAGACTTATAGTTAAAGGGAGGCAAGTATTCTTAATATGCAAAACTTTACCCTAAATTAGATTGCTCGTATCATTAAGTTTAATAATTTAAAAATTACAAATAAAAAATTATATTGACTATAAGTCGGTTCAGACATACTATTTGAATCAACAGGTTACACTTACTGTTCTCCATAGTAAAACCAAATTTTACAAATATCTTCTGGTAAGCACAGCTACCATAATACCAAGTGCATGCAGACCCATACAATATATGGTGAAAGAGAGTAAACACTGAGTACAATAAAATAAAATAGAATATAATAAAATAAATAAATCAAATATGCGGGCAATGTTCCTAAATAAATAGAGCTAATTAATGTCTATTTAAAGTGGAGGAAGAACAATAAGCGGAGGAAGGACAATAAGTTAGTAGAGAATTAAGTCCAAATTACAGCAAGTGCCAACAAATACATCCATAGTAATTTTTTGGATACATTCTACCTCGAGTTTTATCGTTAGCATAGGTAATGCCCATTGACAGTCATGTTAGTTTCCTTGTATTATTATTTTTTGATAATTTCTCTTCATAACTTTTAAAACATCTTGGTTCGCCTTATATTGGAATTAACCCCAAAATATTTTTACTCCCTAGACTAGTACTAGTTCACTCTCTTACCTACGGACTTTCGTAGTCCTAGGATGGTAGTGTATATGCTTTTAATATTTTAGGTTTCCAGATTTCTTTTCTAGACCATGTTTTCTTCCCTGTTCATTCTTACTTTTGTTTATTTTGGATTCTTTTGTTTTACTTTGATGAAACACCGTACCCCGACTCAAATGTCCTATGAAGATGAGGAATTTTATTTTCGCAATTATTTGTAAACATTGATCGGCACCGGATGCGGAAACAGCCGTAAGATTTATTATGTCACATAAATGTTATGTCATGTTCTGTATTAAACAATAAGCTTTAAATGTGGTCCAATTGATGTGCTTGTTGATCAGAGGTTTTCTCTTTTTTCTGATTATTTATATTTGTTTCCTGATAAACTTTTGTTTATTCTGTTGTTACCTGTACTCTATAAGCATAGAGTCCCAGCATACTCATGTCCTGAGATAACACGAGTAAAGGATACCGATAGTATATACGGATATTTTACCCCTTAGTCGGTTATTATAACCGCTAACTCTGCTAATCTGCTTACACACACACACACATATATATATATAAATCTGAAAAAGAAGGACACTCTAAGTTATAGAGCAGTATATCATATAAATAAAGTTAGATAAGGCCGGTTTATGGCTTTATCCCGGGTTTCACGTCCATAGAACAATTAGCCTTACGGCGTATCAGCAGATTCCAAAGCTTGCTGAAATCTGATGATACGCTTTAAGGACGTGAAACCCAGAGTAATCCCATAAACCGGCCTTATCTAACTTTATATTTGAACTATATATATATATACTTCAAATTTCCAGAAAAACAAAGACGAAGACATGTGTAGGAACAATATCAAGTGTATTAGGTTGACGCTTGGGAAAAATGGAAAAGTCTTTTACGTTTCGAAACTACGTTCTTCGACACAAAGGAATATGTGGAAATAAATAGAGAATGAAAAAAAAATGTTGAGTTCATTCGAGGAGTTACCCAAAAGTAACCGGAAACGTTCTCTGTGGGACATGCCCGTTGTAGTTCAGGCTTCCGCCATTAGAAGGTTCTTTATGCGACCCTCAGACATCAGTCTGCTGACCGGCGTTGTGCAGCGAGGTCGTACTGCACGTAGTGTGTCTTTATTTTGCAGTGCTCTTCCCCTGTTGTCGATTTTTGCGATGGCTGAAACGAAGGAACATCGTTCTTCCGAAACTGCAGTCATGCTTCAAACAGCTTACACGGACACTGCCATGAGAAAAACACAAGTTTACGAGTGGTTTTCACGCTTTAGGAATGGTCACTTGCCACTTGAAGACCAACTTCGTCCAGGACGACAGTTGACTTCCCGAACGAATGAAAACATCATGAACATTCATGAACTGGCCTGGGAGGGCCATCACTGAACAATTGACGAACTTGTTGATATGACCGCTATGTCCTGGAGCTCCTGCCAACGAATTTTGAGCGAGGAATTGCTAATGAGAAAAGTTACAGTAAAATTTGTTTATCGCTTGCTCACGAATGATCAAAAGAAATCACGATTGAATGCGTGTCGCGAACTGAAAGAACAGTTGGAAGTTGATCCAGACCTTTTTTCGAAGGTCATCACTGGTGATAAAAGCTGGTGCTACGGAATTTGCTGATGTGGAAGAGGTGAAAAAAGAACGACGGAGGCGTTAAAAGGCATGACTTCGCAAGAGTTCTAGCACTGCTTCGAAAACGTGTCTGGACGTATGCATTGCTGCAAATGGAGAATAATTTGAAGTCGATAAAAGTATAAACATGTAAAACTAAGTGAATAAAATAACATTGCAAAATTCTAATTTCTTTTGGGCACCCTCTCGTAATCACATATATACATACACAAGGAATATTGGTGGAACGTTTGCAAACAAAGCGCTCGGTATAATCATTTGGGATTGAACATAAGAATTATGTATTGCCTTAAAAATTCATCTTAGCCTGCAGATGTGAACATTTCCTCCCAAAACTCATGGACAAAGAAAAAATGTTGGCCAACTGCTTCGAGATCTACAGCTTCCCAATTCCGATTACAAATCTCACCTGAAATTATAACAGTAATCTTTGGTAGATTTGATTATTTTGATAAATGTCCGACACTTCGAGTTAGGTTTTTACCCAGAGAAAAGGTCCAGCGAACAGGCATTTTACGTATACAATCTGTAAACGGAAGAGTAAAAGCATACAAGAGATTTCCAAAGTTCATCATATAACGATCATCATAGTTAAATTGTTAAATACCAGTATAAGTATGCGCGAATGTGTAGATGCACACACACAATATATGTATATATAATTAAAATAAGCAACAAAATATCCAGAGGTGATGCAGTACGACCGTTTCAAGCAGCTCCATTTAATTGAACAATGCAATCATTACTTCAATTTAAATGCAGAACTATCCTCAGCTGCATAAATAGAATTAATTTAAACAGTCGGACACATTTGTATAATTTTACTTAAATCCCGTAAGAGGAATTAATTTTATAAGTCCATGCTGTTTTCACTTCAGCTTAGAAGCTACTAAGACATCAGGAAAAAAGAAACTTGCTAATGTTCTAATTTGTCACTGATTTTTGGGGTCGGTTATGATTTATAGTCCTAGTTTATCAAATCTTTGTATATCAAAATCTAAGACAACAGAGCAGTGTCTGATAGGAAAGGGCATGAGGGAGATGACAGAATCATAGTGGATATAGTCATAAAACTTGTCAAGATTATTTTGAAGTAGTATAAATTAACTGGTTTTTATGAGGTTTGGTAAAGGAAGATCTTAAGTCAATTTTGAGTACATACCAAAATTTACAACAATAGAGGGAGAAAAAAATTACATAGAATTACTTTAAATATATACTTAAATATTTATTTATTAGGTGGTATCTATGGAGATTGATCTCTTTCATTTACTGGCAATTTAATAAAGGAATACTGGGGCAATAGAACATGCTAACTATATGATACTAATAATTATAATCTAAGAGGTATATTATAAGTTGTGGAGTTTCCGGTGCTGTTATATGTAAGCTA
>NC_043007.1:51674528-51694528 GCF_006345805.1 Octopus sinensis | reverse complement strand
TTGTACATCGGGTAAATGTGGTTTCTTTAAATGTAGTTTAGTTAATAATGTTAGTTTTAATCCTTCCTAGAATTAAGATTGAATACATGGGGTGATATCTAAGGTATGTTTGTTCCTAAACAACACTTATTTTATTGCTGCTGAAACCGCCGGATTGAACGGTACTGCCCAGGTGTCGAAACCATAGTGATATCCGTGGGGCAGCTGATGATGGAGGTATGTTGGATTATTGGTATGGCTGTTATTGTATGTGCGGAATAGTTTTATAAGACATCCATTTGTTATAAATATATATATATATATATATATATATATATATATATATATATATGTATATATGTATATCTTCCGTGACCGACCAGACTATCAGATGTTGCTACACATCGCTGGTCACAATGCGTTTCGCATTGTTTTAGCCCTTAAATGACGCCACCCCGCTGGCTAAGCGAGCAGGCCAACAGAAGAAAGAGTGAGAGAAAGTTGTGGCGAAAGAGTACAGCAAGGATCGCCACCACCCCCTGCCGGAGCCTCGTGGAGCTTTAGGTGTTTTCGCTCAATAAACACTCACAACACATCTGGGAATCGAAACCGCGATCCTACGACCGCGAGTCCACTGCCCTAACCGCTGGGCCATTGCGCCTCCACATATATGTATGTATGTATGTATGTATGTATGTATGTATGTAAATATATATATATATATATATAACAGTTTCTCATTCGGCTTATGTGTAGTTATCTTAAGCCCAACGAGATACTTTCCTATATATATAAACTGTCTTGTCATCCACCTGTAATATTTAAAAACCGGATAGCTAACATTAGTAACAGAGTTTCTAACCTCTCTTCCTCTAAAGGAATTTTCAGGAAGGCAGGTACAGGTACAGAAAAATATTTAACAGGCGCTCAATAAAATGGTCATATAGCTGCTGTTCCACTACGAAGAGCATCAATATCAAGACCCCACTCCCAGTTGTAACTGTCGAGATCTAGGAGCCTGAGTGATATTAAATCCGTCATATATGTGGCAGAAGTTACAGCAACGCTAGACGATAACACAACCGATAAGAAGAACTATGTGAAGGCGAATTAAAAAATCGCATGCTAATCACATATCTTCCTTCCGACTCAGGGACAAAAGTAAAGCTAAGTTAGCTAGCCACGTATGGGGTTTGAAATCGAACGCCACACCACATACGCTAACGTGGAAAATAGTGGAAAATCCACACCATATGTTAACAGATCAAAAAGATCTAAGCTATGCATAGTTGAAAGAACTCAAAACCTTTTCAGATCTAAGCACTCTAACTCACTTCTGAATACTAGACCCGAAATTTTCAACGGTTGTAAGCATGTTCCTTGTTGAGGAATTGCAATGTCCTTACCTTTCCGGATTGAATAACTGTACCATTGACTGTAAGCTACTGTATTTTCAGCCTTATATTTCACAGTATAAGGGGATATAACTCCAATTCTCCCGTTTTGCTTCTTTCTGATTTCTTTTTCGTTTTCCGGTTTTTCAACTTTCCACCTTTTATATCTACTCCTTTCTCGCCTTTTCACGCTTTTTCTCTCATCCTATCATACCATTTTTAATTCGTTATGCCATGTGGGCAGTGTCTGATGATTGCACTAGGACACCAGACGCGTTAAAAAACACTGTTCGGCATGGTCCCAGGGCATAAAACTAATAGTAACACATAGAAACATATACTGTGTTTATTAAATAATCTATCTTTCTATCTATCTATCTATCTATCTATCTATCTATCTATCTATCTATCTATCTATCTATCTATCTATCTATCTATCTATCTATGTCAGCCTATCTGGTGACGTTGATGATCGCCTGGGGCTAAATGCATCAGTAACACCCCTACCGCCCTGCCCTGTCCCTAGCCACATTCAAATGGCTAATGTCCCTTTTGTTATGGAGCAGTTACTGTCTATATCTCGTTTAGAGAATTATTATATATATATATATATATATATATATATATATTCATACACACACACACACACACACACACACACACACACACACACCACACACACACACACACACACACACACACATATATATATATATATATATATATCATGATTCTTTTACTTGTTTCAGTCATTTTACTGCGGCCATGCTAGAGCACCGCCTTAAAGGGTTTAAGTTGGAGAAATCGACCTCAGAACTTCTTTGTAAGCCTAGTACTTACTCTATCGGTATCTTTTGCCGAACCGCTAAGTTACGGGGACGTAAACACACCAACATCGGTTTTCAAGCGATGATGGGGAAAAACATGGACACAAAGACACACATGCATAAATAAACATACACACATACACACATACACACACACTTATACGATGGGCTTCTTTTAGTTTCCGTCTACCAAATCCTCTCACAAGCCTTTGGTTGACCCGAGGCTATAGTAGAAGACACATGCCGAAGGTGTCACGCAGTGGGACTGTACCCGGAAACATGTGGCTGAGAAGCAAGCTTCTTACCACTCAGCCACGTCTGCGCCTATAAGAACAGAGATTTTTCACATCCATAGTTTTATTTAGCAGTTATTTACAGAGTTTATTCCGGAACTATACGTGTTTCAACTGCAGTGACTGCACACTTTTGGATATATAACCTGGCATCATGGTCGGTGCACTTTGGTCAGGATCCTCACCCGATGTCGTTTCGAAGTAAAACTGAAAGAATCAACAAATTGAATGAAGTGAGAGCTAGGGGTGTTAATATTAATAGTCGTAGGAATCTTGACCCAGGTTTCACCTTTACTAATGTGGCAGGTGAGGCGAAGCATACTTATATATATATATATATATATATATATATATATATATATATATATATATATATATATATATATATTATATATATATATATATATTGTTATATTTCGGAATGGTCATATTGCCAGTTTAGCCAATATTCCGAAATATAACAATATCTGTTTCAACACACGACTTCACATAAAAAATCTTGCACAACAAATATTTAAACGTATATATATATAATATATATATATATATATATAATATATATATGTATGTATGTATGTACACACACACACATATTTACTTATTCATTCAAACGTAAATGACCCCAACCTAAATTCACAAAAATATTCCCCTAGTTAGCTTCAGTTAAACAAAAAAAAATTCCGCTACATGTCCCTACTCTCCTTTTCTATTTCGTATTCTTTTCCTTAACAAGTTTAGACATTCACCCACTCCAACATATTACTCCCTCACTAATATGCTTTCCCTTCTCTTCTCAATTTGTGTGTTTTCCACGCATTTTCGATCGAACCTCCTGCGAGTCAACATGGGGACCTTGATGACAATGCAAACTTAATTTGATCAAAGTATCTTTTGCCCAACGACTTTAGGGTCTGACATTTGAACTACCCCTTCCTCTATCTATAAATAGAAAAATTCTTGTTTGTCTCCACTGAACTAAATAAAAAAAGCCCTCCTCATTGGTAAATCTAACTAACAAAGTGAACACAGTGATTAAAAATCTGCCCATGCAGAAAGATCTACTACCATGTTTTTACTGATGAAATTCACCTCTCTAAGCCATTTTCTAGTTAGAAAATCTTTGTAATGTTGGCAGATTGAATAAGTATAAAAATGAACATTGTCAATTTAATTTAAAAAATTCCATATGTGGCTGAAGAGTGCTCTACATTTTAAAACTGATGTTTTACATTGTTTTATTAAATGAAGTAGCAGGAAAGGATTGTACTACACTAACTTTGGATATCCTTGTTGCTTATTTTGATTATAATCACCCCATTTGATTTATATGGTTAATACCATACCAAATTCTGGTGCCTTTAACTTTAGTACCATATTCATCTGAATGTATATATATATATATATATAATAAAATAGGGTAATAATAAATTATTATTACCTGTAGCCTAGCACAAAAAACGAATTAGTCATTAGACTATATATTATTCATATAGAAATACAATAAGAGGCTTCCAAATAGGAAAGCGTTGTGCTAGAACACAAGAAAAGGGATATATTCACGAAAGGAATGAAAATTAAAAACATTTACCATCTCAACTATATCCCAGACCGACGGTTTCCAACTATTTCCAGCAAAAAAATATTCGTCGAAGGCAAGTTTCTTCAGTGGGACAGCCTTCATAATCCTGACGTACAGACTGCTAGATCCTCATGTAGAGCTAACGGTTTGTAAATACTAATTTTTCAAACCTCTGCGCAGACGCAAATCACACATATATATATATATATTCATTCATTGTTCGACCGTGAGCGAGACAAAAGATTTTACTGTTACGCCAGATTTCACGGTCCATCATAGCATTACGGAGGTCCTGTTGTTGGATGCCTGTATCCCTGGAGATTACATCAGGGTAGGAGAGTCTGTGCCCTCTGGTATCGCGAGCAGATGGCTTCCAGAGGAGAAGAGTAGAAATTACCTCGTTTTCAGCTCTACAACAATGTACAGCAAACTGGACTCTTCTACCTTTCCCAAGAGATGATACAGGTGGTAATTTCCCATGTGTGAATATGTAAACAGGCACTTGTTTACATATTCAGTCTTGGACTCATTGAAGTAAAGACCCACAGAATTTGAGGCTTGTTCAAAGATTGTAAAAGAGACTGGGCATTGGAGAGAGAATCACTGATAAGAGCAATGTCGTCAGCAAAGTCAGTGTCTGTTAAGTGTTCAGCTGGGTGTCTGGAACTTCTAGGTTTTATTTCAAAGCCCTTACCAGAAATGGTATCAACCGACATACGTGGCACATAGTCAACGACAATGATGAAAAGAAATGGGGCGAGTGTGTCTCCCTGCAGTATTCCGGCTTTGATTGAGAAAGATGATGTTTCCCCATCAGGGGTTATGATGGTTGAAGTGGTATCTGTGTAGAGGACCTTGATGGCAGAGATGATTTTGTCTGGAATCCCATAGAGCTTAAGGATTTCAAACATCTTATACCTATCTACAGAGTCGAACGCTTTAGAAAAGTCTACGAACACCATTGCAAGATCGCGATTAAATGCTTTTGATTCTTCAATGAGTCTGCGTAGGCATAGTATTTGGTTCAACGTTGAGCGCCCATGTCTGAATCCATTTTGGTTTTTTCGGAGCAAAGATTCAACAAAAGGGACGAGACGGTTTAGAATCAGTTTGTTGTACAATTTTGCAGCAATTGACATTAGAGATATACCCCCGTAGTTGGTGACGAGGGATGAATCGTCTTTTTGGGGTATTGGGATGATTTGAGATTGGGGCCAAATCTTTGGAGCTATAAAAGTGGAAAGTGTGTGATGGCAAAGATTGAACAAAAGTACGTGAAATCTATCATTCTTCCAAATTATAGCTGGGATGTTCTCGGGGCCAAATGCTTTCGGGGCTTTCAGTTCTTTAGTGGCTGCTGTTAGTTCATATATGGTAAAAGGGGAGGTGTTGATGTCCAGAGTATCTGATATAGGCACACTTGGAAGAGTGGGGTTATCAGGGATTTTGGCATTCTTTCCAAGAAGGTTTTTAAATGAGTTAACACATTTTCTAAACGCTTCTTAGCTGATCCCCCTTTGATTCTAATTGATGACCCAGAATTTTTGCCTGATAGGTCTTTGATGGCTTCCCAGGCAAGATGGTGTTTTTTATTAATGTGCTCTTTGGATAGTTTGCTAATTTTGCCGTTGATAAATTCGACCTCGGCGTTCAAGTAAGCATCATCAAGGTTCTTCTTGGCAGTTATGAGTTGGATCTTCAGTGACTGGAATGGAGAATGGTGGTAAGCTAGTGATATAGACTTTAGATGGTTTCTGGCTTCGAAGACATTTGGAGAATTAGAAGGTTTGCTCTGGCCCCTACTCTTCTTTTTGGGAAGAGTAGCCAGTGCAACTTCCTCTGTTGATACGATGAGGCTACTGTAAACTTCTTCAATGTTCTCAGCATTAATTTCAAAAGTAGACAAATATTGAAATTTGTTATAGACCTCAATAGTAAATTGCGTGGACATAGCGTGGTTAGGCGAGACTTCCTTCCAGTCGATCGTTTTCATCGGATGAGGCTTAGCTTTTTTGGATGAGCAAAGACTAAGCTTAACGGTAGCTGATACAATTCTGTGGTCGGAGCCAACAAAACTAAAGGAAGAGTAGGATCTCGAGTCTTTGACACTATTGCACCACTTCTTTCGAAAAATGAGGTAGTCAATTTGTGCCCTGTCACCAGATGGATACTCAAATGTCCATAGTTGTCCTTTTGGTTTTATAAAATAATATATAGAGAGATTGTTGTAGGTGTAAAGATTAAATTCCTCTAAAAAGTCTTTGAGCATTTCCCCGTTCCGATTAGTTTTAGAGTTAAAAGTAAACTTGGTCTCATCGGGTCCTAGTTTAGCATTCAGATCACCAGCTATAACTAGAAAATTATGGAGCGGTACTTGCTCAATGGTTGAACGAAGAGTTGTATAAAAATCCTCAATTTCGTCTGCCACAGACGAATTATGTGGGCTATACACACATACCAATGTTGTTTTCGGATTTCCATCTATCTCAAGTACCATAATTCTGGGTGAGATTGACTCTATACTCAAGAGAGTATCACTAGCTTTTGATGAAAGTAGAAAGCCGATACCTCCAACTGTTGAATTAACAGTATTCTTTGATGCTGAGGAGGTTACAAATTGATAAGATCCGACTTGATGGTATTTGAGGATATCGTCAGGGTGGTAGAATCGGTGTTCTTGGACAGCTAATATCAATGCTGTGTGATTCTGCATTTGTACCAAGTTCTTCTAAACGGCCGAGAGGACCGAAGGTGCTGGCATTGAAAGTGCTGAATATCGTATGAATTTTACAGCTGATGAGATGTTTGTTTGGTGTTGTTTGGTTGGGAGCTGACTCTTCTCCATCAGGTGATACCCGTCTGTTAAGATTGTGGGCATCACCGTCATTGCATGCCCTTGGAGGTGCAACGTGATCAGAGACAGGACCCGGTAAAGCAAGGGCTGGACCTACATCCACAGGTATACCATTAAGTCTAGTTCCCTGGGGAAGAGGAACCATGGTGCAGTTAATTGCAAATTCCATAGTCTTTCCAAATGGCTAATAATGTGTGTGCGCACCGCTACTACACACATTGGAAAGCATTGTACAACCAAGCACTAAAGAAGATCTTTCCTCCGCCATGAAACAAAGCTGTTCCCGCTGGACGTCAGCCCAGTATTTCTAAGCTACGGACCGAGTGATTTGTTGTAAGGTTATCTCCCTAGACAGATTGCCTTCACTACGGTTAAGGAGCCCTTTCTACCCCACTGACACAGGTTGTACTGGTTTACAGTTCACCAGTAGCAGAATCCGATGCTGTATACATCGGACCTGACCTAACTATATATATATATATATGATATATATATTATATATATATATATATATATGTATGTATGTACGTATACGCAGGGTGGCCTCCTCAAAATAGGTATAACTTTACAACTTATTTTTATTTTAGTATGTTTAATCTCGTAAATGCTCGAACTGAGCAATATTCCTCAAAGCTGTCCAGAAAACTGTTTTATGTTATCGACTATCATTTTATACTGAGACAATTATTTTTATATTTAAGTTTAATTTATTATTTATTTTCTTTTTTACAGGTACGTTAAAGATGGCAAATACTTTGTGTCAAGAACCAAGAAAGTAGATTCTAAAGCAGTACTGGAAGACTGAAAATGTCGATTGGTTTGTCAAACCCCGTAAGAAGCATCTCACACACGTCTACCAACACGTTTAATAATTTGTCGTATAAGTGATGAATTTGAAACAAGTTCAGTGATTAATGCACCGAAATCTGGACGTTCTAGGACTTCTATGACTCAAGAAAATGAGATGAGATGCGCTATCTTTGTGAACAGTCCAAAAAGTCCACACGATGTGCGTCTCAGGATCTATCCTTACCGAGAATTTCTTTGCAACAGCTAATGCAAAAATTGAATTTGAAGTCATACCGTCCACGACTGTTACATGCTCTTCTCGAGGACGACTCAGACTGTCGATTGCAATTCTGTGAGATAATGCGTTAACCACAAAGCAGTTAATGCGCTTCTGTATTGTAAATTTCACTCGGTTTCCTTAAGTGATGCATTGAAGACATATTTATAAGGACAAATCTATCTTTGAAGTCGCCGCTGTGTGATTGGACACTGCTGTGGTCTACTGAAGCCAAAGTTGTCCACCAATGATTCTATTATCCACAGTAACGTCAACGTATAACAGAATACAGCCTGTTACCTTGTCTAAGGTTTGTTTAAAATGAAGCAGTAATTTTCAAGACGCACCCGTTCATTGCATCGTCAATGTCGCTTAGAGGAGTGTGGTATATATTTGATTTTCTGATTAATTGGTAGCAACAGTATCGTTCTTCATACAAATACAACAATAACAGCAAAAATAAGAGAAATGCACACATGATAACACAAAAATATACATACATACATACATACATACATACATACATACATGCATACATACATACATACATACATACATGCATACATACATACATACATACATACATACATACATACGTACGTACGTACATACATACGCTCTTTCTGTATTGGCAAGAAATCTTGAAATAAAACTGAACAATAACATACACACATGTCATGCAGGCATGCCGAAGTGCAATTATACTAAATTTAAGATAAGTTTTTACTGACCAGCAGTAGCTCATGCTTACATTCATGTGTGTGTGTGTGTGTCTGTGTACACGCGCGCGCCATTGTGCGTATGTTTATATAATATATATATATATATATTATATATATATAATATATATATATTATATATATATATATATATAATATATATATATATATATATATATATATATGTATATATATATATATATATATATATATATATATACATATGTGTGTGTATGTGTGTGTGTATGAATGTACGTATGTGTGCATGCGTGTGTGTATATGTGTGCATGTGGAAATATAGTTGGACAAGTCAGTTCACCACTCAACATAGGATGTTTCAATTAACGCCAGTTTTCTCAGACTCTGCCTATGTTTTGTCTAATGAAACATTATACCACCAGACGTATGACACAAACACACAAAGAAACGCATACGCGCGCGAACACACACTTTCACATATGAAATCCTACAAAACATACTATGTTCCTGTTCTGAGAATGAAACGAATTTGCATACGTGCAACAATTTTACTTTACGTGAAAGTATTAAAAATCCAACAAAAAGCAACAAAGAACAAAAAAACATACATTGATACATACCTACTCGAATACACACACACATACATACATGCCCACACTTACACATATATACATACAAACTCTCACACACATACATGTGTGTATGTTTGTGTGTATGTGTTTGTGTATGCATATTTGTACCAATATACACATACACGTACGCACACGCACACAAGCATAAATACTTACAAGCACACATGTTATTTTCCTAGAGTAACAAAGATTAACCAAACACATATCAATTTTAAATAATGGTTTGTGTCACTTGATTGTGAAATCCATTTTTCGCGGGACTCTCGAAGCATAGTCCTAACTAGCTATTAAGGGTGTGATTATAAATGGACCACCCGTGTATCACCTAAGCATAACTTCCTGCTCCAGTGATTTATGAACGAAACTTATTTACATAAAACCCGTTTCCAATTTGAATAAATTTTCATGTAATCAATCACCGGAAGCCATTTATTTATGTGTCGTCTGCTGAGAAATGACTGAATCAAAATGGCCGATTCTTTATATAGTATACATAGTAAGTTTCTTTTTATCATAATTATTATTTTTGTAGTGTTCTTAATCATGTTTTCTCTTAGTATCTTTCGTTTTATAATTTTTTGTTCCTAGACTTATTTTCTTGTTGCTTTGTATTCTTCTTTCGTCATTCTTTCATTTATTAATCCATGCTGTCATTCCTTGTTATTTGAGATGCTATATTCTTTCTGCTCAACATTTCTTCTGCCTTAGTTACATCTTGCTTCTAGTTTGGTCCCACCATTGTAGAACGACAGCTAAATGCCAGTTAAATCGATTCTTGGAGTACCGATTTTGGGTCGCCATTAAAACAATTTCATAACCATTATATAAAAAAAGGGCTGAATGTCACTATATCTATTTCCTTATACTCTTAACATATTCTTAGAAAATATATAGAACAATGTCGGCATGATGACGGGTTTGACTTTTCGAGTCAAACACGAGAGCCTTTAAGACGCTACTCGACCTGCAAGAAATATCTCCTTCTATCATTTATAAAATGTGTATAATATTGTGTATTGTATTTCTAGCCGCTGTATATTTGACAATAACAAAAGTCACGGCTGGGAAGGCTTTGATCATAGGTCTGTTCGATCAGGACAGTCATTAAGTTAAACAATATCTCCAGAAAATTTTAAAATCTCGTTGACCTGCTATTACTCTGAAGAAATACATGATCGCCTCCCTGTCACATTCCTCTCTCTAGGACAATGCTTTGTTCTTTTGTATACGTCTTTACTTTATTTCTTTCGTGGTATTTTCCATTTAACCTTGGACTTAATTCATCGCTCAGTTCAATACCCACTAAATGTTACTTCGATGTCTTCACACAAGGCCATTCTGGAGCCAGCATTTGGATCAGATCTCTACCCTGAGGATAATTCGATCTCTCGATACGTCGCCTTCTTTTCTCTTTCTTCTTCTACCATTTCTTTTTCTCGCCACTTTCTCCACACTAGTGAGGGGATTCTAAAGAACGGTCATACATTGCCTTTCCCACTCTCACTCATTCCTTATTATCTTTTGTTTTGTTTTATTTGTTAATTATCTTCATTTTTCCCCCCATTTTTTCTCGTTTACTTTGTTCTCTAACAATTCAGAATTATAACTCTCACCTCCCTTTATTTGATCAGTTCCTTCGCGGTTAACACTAGGAAGTAGACAACACATAGATAGATGAGATATAATGAATAGTTGAATAGAAATGAAGAGAGAGAGAGAGAGAGAGAGAGAGAGAGAGAAAGAAAGAGAGAGAGGGGGAAGTAAAAGAATAGGCCGCAATGTTAGTAATATATTTATCGACCCCGAAGGGAAGAAAGCTAATGCTGACTTTTGTTGTGCTCGGAGTGCAGAGAACCAGAACGAGTAAAGAAAGGTCTTGCTAGTCCTTCACCTGACTTAATGAAAAAGGACCAGCAAATGTAATTAGTAGAAGCCTGAATAGAAGTAAACTTATTTGCATAAAACTATTAATTTTAATTAAATTTGATTTTAGGATTTCATTTACAAGGCGGTAAATATTTTCTTAGCAGTGTTTGGGAGGCGGCCAGCTTGTAGAATCATTGCACCAGGCAGAATGCTTAGTGGCATTTCGCTCATCTTTACGTTCTGATTTCAAACTTCGTCGACGTCGATTTTGTCTTTCATCCCTTCGGAGTCTATAAAATAAGTACCAGTCAAGTACTGGGGTCAATGTAACGACCTTACCTCCTCCTCGAAGCTGCTGGTCTTGTGCCAAAATTTGAAACCAATATTATAAATGTTAAGGAGGTGGCGAGCTGGCAGAATCGTTAGAACACAAGGCAGAAATCCTTAGCCGTATTTCGTCAGTCTTTACGGTCTGCTTTCAAATTTCGCCGAGGTCGACTTTGCCTTTCATTCTTTTGGGTCAATAAAAAAAAATACCAGTTGGTTACCGGGGTCGATGTAATCGACTTACCCCCTTCCCCAAAATTGCAGCTCTGGTACCAAAATTAGAAATCATTATCATAAGTGTGAAGTAGGGTGGCGAGCTGATAGAATTGTTAATACACCGAGTAATATGCTTAGCGACATTTCGTCAATCTGAGTTAAAATAAGCACAAGTTGAGCACTGGGAATTTGAAATCAATATTATAAGTGTGAAGGTACACTTTTCCTCGCTGCAAATTTACTTAACTCCACTCCAAATCACGATCATTTCAGTCACTCGACATGCTAGTAATAGCAGTCATATCTTTCATATCACAGCCGACAATCTTAAAGTATAAGAAGCGCACTTTAAACAATATAATTCAAGATATACAGTACCAACGAAAAAAAAAAAAAGAATAACGAGGTCGATGATTTGGATACAACACCTGTAAACGGAGGTCTTGGGGAGAATATCTGTGGTCGATGATGGTTTTGAGTAGAAAGCTTTTGAGCGATGGTTTTGGAAACTACAACTTTGCTCGAAAATATGAGAAGAGTTCCACAAAGCATTATACAAGAACGTAGTGAACTTTTCTCTATATAATTACAGTTTAAATACTTCTTCACTATCAAACAGCTAATGTTTTCTGATTTTGAATTCGTCATGTTTCTTGTCGTTGTAGCTCTGAGGAAAATTTACTGAATCGTCTATAAAATGTTAGTTGAGATTGTAGGACTTCATATCTTAGCTATAAACCTGTACAGTTTGTGAAAATCACCTTGTTAATCCGCCTTCATTAAATCAATTAAGAATTTCCTTTCGACTTCACGGCTTATCCTAGACAGAGAATATTGTACTGAATCGACTATATAAGGACTACACCACAAAACTATGAGTATTTACATCATATTCTGTGTGTGAGAACGGCTTGACTAATCTCAGTCAATGTTTTCCAAATCAATAAAATCTTCAAAGAACTGCATTCACGACGCAAGTGATATATACAGCACACCTTACAATATGGCTTTAGTTCACAGCAAAACAAATATGTTTAGAGATTAGAATTATAAATTAAAGAATAGGTGGGGGAGGGGGCGTATTAAAATTGAAATCAAGTTGTTTTAGCCTGTGATGAAGACACTGCAGCTGTAATCATTTCATCCTTCTTCATCTATTATATATCTAGGACTACATTGTCTAATACTTTTTTTTTATTTCAAAGATGAGAGTGCATGATTTGCCAGAGATTTGGCTGTTATTTCTTGCAAGTCGAGCAGTGACCATTTGTAGAGCTAGTCATTGACTTCCAAGGACGTAAATATTATTGTGCTGGGTGGAATAGTGTTGGAAATCTAAACTATAGAGCTGTGTGTTGTTATGTCTTCACTTAAAGTAGATTCTAACGATGAAGGGCGTTTTCCAGAAACAATTTCTGTTTATCTCGCGAAATAAAAAACCAACATAACATCTTTTCTGTTTTCAGAGATAAGAAATCCCGCTAAGTGCTTCATGTTAACAAAATAAATAAATCTTAATCACTGGGAATTATAAAATGACAGCAAAAGTGAAGTCAAAACCGAGGATATTAGTGAAATGAAACAAAGTAATGTCTACTAATGTTGCACCCCGTCAATATTTCAGGGTTTCTAGAAAGATAATTACGATTGAAATAAATTAAAGGACAGAGAAAGAAGAAAATGGTGAGTATCAATATGGGATAGATTTACTGAGATTATTAGATCTGAAAATTATTCGAGGAACCTGAAGGAACAAAGCAAAATACAGTAAGGATGGGGATCTGTGAGTAAGGCTAACCGCTTCTGATATTTTAAAACTTAGAGAAGATCTTACCTCAAAGAATATTTGAAGCAAAACTGAAACTGATTTAAAAATTTGTTTCATGGCTGCTTCAGAGGAGGAAGCGCCGGCAGGGTTTAAATGAATAACAATAATAGCAACAACAACAAGAACAGCAGCAGCAGCAGAGCAGATGCAACGTCAATAGCAGCAATAACAAATAGTAGCATAGGGAGAGATGGAGTGAGATGTCCACTTTTGATGTGATTTGTGGATAGCAATTGCAGAAATTGAGTAATGGAGTATATCATTCTTTTGTCTTGTTTCTTCCTTTCTTACTCTCTCTCTCTTTGCCTTGCTACACACACACACACACACACACGAATATAGAATCTGTGCAAAAAAACAAAAACATAACTTAAACAGATACAAAACAAATGTTTATTCTGCGAGTGTATATAAAGGTATCATGGTTAGAGAGAAGATGAAGTGAGCGGGACAAAATCAGTGAGGTAAGCCCGTGCGCATGAACTGCACAAGAGAGAGTAGAGTGAAGGAAGCTGCGCTGGAAAATATTGTTGAAAATGAAGTCAGATAGCTGCGATTCGTGGTGAGATCAATGTAAGATGCATTTCCATTCTTACTAAACCTTAAATAGTGGACCGACACTAACTACTGTCAATGTGGTATTTACACATTAATGGAACATATTTTTGGCAGCGTGAAAGGGAAACTTTGCCTTATATTCTTGGTTCCAATTTCTGGACATCGTTAATATTGCAGCAAGACAACAATGCAAGAAGAATGGACAGAAGACTATGTCCTGTAATGTTTTACATGGAGAAAAACTTGAGGTGAATCCGCAGAAAATACTACAATTAACAAGTTCTAATGCAATAAAGAGGAGATGCCATGACGTTATGACGTGGTAAAAACGTTCTTATTTATTAAGTACGTCATGGGAAACATATTTGAAGTGAATTGTTAGTATTTAGAGAGTTATATGAGGTATCAATGTGTTAGTACTTCCTGGTAGGATGGAATACGCACACATACATCCATGCATACCTATAGCTATGGTTTTAAATCTGTATTGATGTCCTACAGCGCACGTATTTTGACACTAGAGTAATATCTGCCGCAGAGGAAAGAAGCCAGTAACTATTTTATCAAAGTTTGCGAGCACGAAAACATCATCAGGATAAATAATGAACTTGAAGAGAGTCATGAAATAAGAGCTGGTGTAGATTTCTCCCTGAAGAGCGCTGGTAAATTCTACCTATCATGATAAAATATTAAAAAAAAACCCAGATTTTCTGCAGAATCACTTGAAGTAGTGTATGGGAATATAGTACGAAAGACCTAAGCCATACAGGGAATAATTTATATAAAAGTTTGGTATGGAATACTGACATGTTTATGACATTCCATTTTGAAGGCTACCTCCATGCGATTCAAGAACAAGAGATCCCTACGAAGTATCTGCGACATAAAAAGTAGAAAGTATTGATAGATAACAAATGTAGGAAGTACAAAACTAAAACTGAAGACATTAACCACATTATTGTCAGCTGTGAGAGAATGTTTTCTAGATATTATTTTCCTATGAGATATGAAGATGTGGCTAGAACAGTCTGGAATGGGACAAGAATAAAATGAAAGTTGGCTATATCGAAGCTGAATGGTCAAAAGAATATTGGTGGAACATAAAGATAAAACAGACACTAAATTAAAACACAACCGGCCAAATGTTGTGTGAGACTAAAAGAAATATACAGTAATCCCTCGCCATATTGCGGTTCACCTATCGCGGTTTATTATTTAAGCTTACACTGATTCCTCCGTGTTATCATTTTACATCTATATATATAAAACTGATTTAGATTCCTAACTACTCCCACATTTTGCGGTGCAGTTTAACCAAATTCAGGTATCTTATAGTCGTTATATCGAGCCCGTCTGGCTATTAGCGCGCGTCTACGATGAGTCTACGATTTTAAAAATAATTTAACATCATTTTTTATTCCATTTTAATGCATAATTTTTCGTGTGTCGATGGCGGCGGAGTTGGCGTCCACGCTCACATCTGCACCTGTTTGCTTCTCCCCTTTCTTCCCTCCCTCGTGAAGCTGTGGGGAAGGGAGTGTAAGGAAATCAACGTCGTAAAGCGTTGTCAAGGAGACCAGCGTTCTTTTAGAACAACGACTTCATGGCTTGAAGACACCAAAACAGAAATGGCTAAGAAAGCCCGAATTGGCATCTATAAGGGAAGTAACTCTCTAAAAATGCTTATATAGTTATTTCCCTTACAAACCCGAGCAACGCCGGGCGATACTGCTAGTTTATAATAAAATAAATATATAGAAATTATAAAAATAATAAAAGAAATATACAATATAGTACTGTTTCTACTTCGCGGATTTTCAATATCGCGGTGGGGTTTTGGAACATAACACCCGCGATAGTCGAGGGATTACTGTATTCTGTTGCGAAAATCAGCTGCTCACTGAACGCCAATGTAATCGAAAAATTAGAGGAGAAAGAGAGCGTCTGTGGACTATTGACAAGGTGTTTGAAAATCCAATTGCCAAGATGCATTTTCAGCTTCACACCTGTTATTACTGAATGAAGAAAATATCTACCGTCCCACCTGAAACAAAGTTTGACTAAACTTGGGTTCTTGGCGAGGAATGCCACTCTAATCCATACGCTACAAATAATCATGGTATCTGGGACAATAAAGAAATGTAATACTTTCTTAAGAATTAAATGTTGAACAAAATAAGATGCTTTCCACCACTACCTTGCTCAAAAGTAGGTGGTCAGTCAGAATTAATTCTACATTAACATGAGAAAAGAAAACATACATATATACATGCATGCATACATACATACATGCATGCATACATACATACATGCATGCATACGTACATACATACATACATACATACATACATACATACATACATACATACGTGAATATATATATATGCATACATACATACATGCATACAGACATGCATGCATACATACATTCATGTATGCATACATGCATACATGCATTCATTCATACATGCATTCATTCATACATGCATACACATATACGTACAGGCATTCATGCATACATACACACATGCATGCATATAGGCATTCATACTTACATACAAATAAAAAAAACATGCATACATATATACATACATGCTTGCATGTAAACATACATACATGAATACAAATACTCAGCCAAGAGTAAACAAAGCCGTTGGTACATAGTTGATGTGGTGACTACATGGTTGGTGTGGTTACAAGAGATAACTGTCCGGGTCTACAAGAGATAACTGTAGTTGAAAAAAAGAACGTGTTACGTTGTCCTCAATACCACGGTGGAGATACATCGACATTGCAGTTGAAATAATTGACTTACCCCCTACCATAAAATTGTGCTATTTGCGTATATATACATATAAGATGGATTCTCCCATCGAAAAGTGTTCAGATTTTGTCAAGCGACCTGCACAAAGGATTTCTTTATAATGATCAAAGGTATGTGCTGCACATTAGCTCCCTCTCCCCATCAAATCAACGTTGCCTGAACAGGTGCACGGTGTACCATATATCAAGTGTCGAAATGATCGCAGAGCAACGTGAAATGAAATGTTTTGCTCAAGAACACAACGCATCACCCAGTCTAGGAATTGAAACTACCATCTCGCAATCGTGAGTGTAACACCCTAACCACTAGGTAATGTATGTATGTATGTATGTATGTATGTATGTATGTATGTATGTATGTATGTATGTATGTATGCATGTATGTATGTGTGTGTATGTGCGTGTGTGTGTGTGCATATGCGTGCGTATATGTGTGCGCGGGGTGAGAAGCTCAACCCCACACCTTACTTACCACGCCATTATGTTTCTATACTCGGGCATCTCGATAAATATATAGACACACCATTTTCCCTTATGTTCGCTTCTCGACATAGGTACATTCTCATGGTTACATTTACACATTCGTGACTTCCTCGTTTCTTAACTATACGCCTTGTTGTCACCTGGTCTCTAACCATTCGTCCGCTTTCTCATTGACTATTACTCTTTACCATTCCTTCTATATTTCTCTTCTTCCTTCTGATGAAGGACTAACTTCCGAAACGTTAAGACACTTTCTCTTTCTATTAAAACTTAAGCTACCGTATTTGTCAAATATTTTATCCTAAGTTATCCAATTATTTATTATTGTGTGTGTATACATATAAGTGTGCGTGTATGTGTTTGTGTGTGTATGTGCGTGTGTGTTCGTGTGTTTGTGCGTACGTGTTTATGGTGGGTGCCAATCTATATACATGTGTGCGCGTATGCATGCACACGCACATATACACGTGTGTATATGTCTTATTTTTCTATTTTACACTCATTTCTTCCATTCATTCGCCATCCTTCCTTTTTGATATTTTTCTCTCGTTCATGTTTTTTTTTTATTGCTGACTTCTCTTGTTTTACGCTTTCTTTTAAATAGTTTCATTGTTTTTTTGTTATTTCACTTTTCTTCTTCTTCTTCTTCTTCTTCTTCTTCTTCTTCTTCTTCTTCTTCTTTTTCTCTCTCTCTCTTTCTCTCTCTCTCTCTCTCTCCATCTCTCTCTTTCTCTCTACTTCCTCAACCTTCAAACTGGTTCAAGTTGCTGTTCAAGTGATAATTATCAAATCATACAGAGCAATACCCTAAACATTCGAAAACACGTCCACTTTATAATTTGTGTGCATGTCGCACTGTTTAAACACACACATACACACACACGCACACATAAACAAGCACACATTCATATACACCTACAAACGCACATCTTTTTCTTTTTCTATCTCTCTCCCTCCATACCCTCTTTCTCACCAAACTATCAACAATCCTTATTGCCTTACCTTTAACAATACAAACGCACATAAACACAAGCACAAAGACACGTACACAGACAAATACAGTTACATATACACAAACGCATAAAACAAACATAAATACAAGCAGAAACACAAACATACACACACAAATACACAAACACAAACAAGCACATACATAAACATACACACACAAGCATTCACATATAGTTATCCTTTATTACTGAACTTCATTAAAACACGTCCTGTTTCTCATTTTATCTGTTTCACTCTCGGAGACACTCTACTCACACCCTCTCACTCATATTCTTGCTGGGTGAAAAATTTACTATATGGGAGGATACAGTGGGGTTACAAACATATGTGAAGCTGGACAAACAAAATTATTTAGGCGGAGTTCTGAGGATGTTATACAACATAAGTCTAAAATAGAAAATTGGATGAAAACACAAGAATGAAAAGAAAATATTTTTAAAGAAATTAAGTTCTCCTCGCCGCCGCCCTAGATTACGTCAGAGCTTCACACAGCTCTATCTTCACAGGAAATTTTACGGTTCAATACGGCCCGGGAACATTTTGATTATCAGAAGAAGAAACAAAGCTCCACGTCTCGGCAGTTGTTTAAGTGTAACATTTTGTTAAACATGAAACATTACTCAAACGAAAAGCCGATCTTTTGCCTGTTCCATTGAGCAGTATCACATTACTTCTCATATCTCCATATTGACATTTACAAATTCTTCCAGTAAATCTTTTAGTTGTCTCCATCTAGTAGGAAACGCCGTAAAAAACCATATTAGTGATGTAGGGGTAGCATCTTGAACATTTTGGTCATCTTCTGCTTCCGCTTACTTTTCTCTTTTGGAGTTGTTTGCTTTCTTTGTTTACTTCTGATGCTCTCATTAGTGGTTTGTCGTTTTTCCGTCTTCTCACTATTACAATGCTCTGTGTGTACTATTGCTGGGAGCTGAGATTGATTGTCTCCGTTTTGGCTCCGAGGATGAGCTGGGTTTTCGGATCACAAATAGTCAGGATTGCAAATAGTCGTGTGACTGTCGATGGTGTTTTGATGCCGTTAAAACTGGGTGTGCTGCATTCGACCGCTTTCTCTTCTGTTTCCATGGTTTTCAGGAAACGCTCTGCAATGGATCTAGCTCTCACGACTTTTTGTCCTGTACCTTTGTTTCTGTGGCTTTCAGGAATCATTAGAACTTGTAAATCGATCTTGCTTTTTCTTTCCGCACTGATTACGCCATATTGCTATATAAAGGTGACAACAAACCGGAAATGCCCCCGATCTTTTAGCCCTATATTTTTACGGCTCGTGGATTGGGGTACAAATGTAAGAGAGAGAGCATTCTTTACAATTCCAGCTTTTTTATTCCTAGGATATCAAACTGGCAATACCGTAGGCTTTACTTTCGAAAGGACTCGCTTTCAATGGTTGGTTTGAATGAGTGTTCTGTTCATTATTACATTTATGTGTCAGTGAGTTAGTGTAGGGGTCACGCTTGTTGCTGTAGAAATCATTTGTGTAACGGGTATGTCAACAAGAAGCAAAAATATGTTTAGAAAACAAATCTTAAAACATTCCCCGGTATG
>NC_043007.1:51642028-51672028 GCF_006345805.1 Octopus sinensis | reverse complement strand
AATGGAAAGATTACACTCGATAAACTAATTAGAATTCTAGTGTGGCAGTGACCAATGTTCCTTGTGTGCTAGACCGGAAGTCTGTCAGAACGCCATTCGACAATACAGTTGAGTGTCTGTGTTTAAGTGTGAGTGCATGCACGCGTGTGTATGTGTGTGTGGTGCGTGTGAGTTTGTGTGTAGTATATAAATTTTTCCACAAATATTGCATTTGTCCCAAACTTGATAAACGGCAGTACACTTGCCCAAGGTGGCACGCAGTAGGACGGAATATTTAACCATGTGGTTGGGAAGCGACCTAAAGACACAACCAAGCCTACACTTATATGTAGGAGTGGCTGTGTGGTAAGTAACTTGCTTATCACCCACATGGTTCCGGGTTCAGTCCCACTGCGTGGCACCTTGGGCAAGTGTCTTCTACTATAGCGTTGGGCCGACCAAAGCCTTGTGAGTGGATTTGGTGAACGGAAACTGACAGAAGCCCGTCATATATATATATATATATATGTGGAGGCGCAATAGCACAGTGGTCAGGGCAGCGGATTCGCGATCGTAAGATCGCGCTTTCGATTCCCAGACCGGGCGTTGTGTGTGTTTATTGAGCGAAAACACCTAAAGCTCCACGAGCCTCCGGCAGGGTGGTGGTGGCGATCCCTGCTGTACTCTTTCGCCACAACTTTCTCTCACTCTTTCTTCTGTTGGCCAGCGGGGTGGCGTCATTTGAGGGCTAAAACAATGCGAAGCGATGTATAGCAACATCTAATTGCCTGGTCGGTCACGGTGATCACGGTGATATATATATATATATATATATATATATATATTATATATATATATATATATATACAGCAATAAGAAAATGGAGGGGACCGAAGGTGGGATTCATCAACTTTTAGACTATGACATATTGGCTTAAACAGCTATGCTCTACGTTATACATTTTAATAATTACTGGTATTTTTATATTTTATATATTACTAGCAGTATCGCCCGGCGTTGCTCGGGTTTGTAAGGAAAATAACTATATAAGCATTTTTAGAGAGTTACTTCCCTTATATGATAGCGAAAAAATGCATTAAAATGGAAAAACATGATGGTAAATTATTTTTAAAATCGTAGACTCATCGTAGACGCGCGCTAATACCCAGAAGGGCTCGATATGAATCACGACTATAAGATACCCGGTTTTGGTTAAACTGCACTGCAAAATGTGGGAGTAGTTAGGAATCTAAATCGTAGGAGACAGACACACAACTTCACTTTTATATGTAAAGATATATGTAAAGCATAATATCTTTTACATGTATGTATATTGTTATAATTGTCTTTTTAAAAATAAATAACTAGACATAATATAATGTCTAAAAGTTGATGAATTCCACCTCTTGATCCTCTCCATTTTCTTATTGCTGTATAAATTAAGGGTAAAATAACTTTTTACCCTCACCCATTTATTACACTCGGTAATGTAAGTGTGTGTGTGTGTGTGTGTATGTGTGTAGTTTGTGTGTCTGTGTTTATGTACCCGTAACTTAGCGGTTCGGCAAATGACACCGATAGAATAAGTCCTGGGCTTACAAAGAATAAGGCTGCAGTCAAATGACTGAAACAAGTAAAAGAATAAAAGACTATATATCTATATCTATATCTGTCTGTCTGTCTGTCTGTCTGTCGTCTGTCTGTCTGTCTGTCTGTCTATCTATCTATCTATCTATCTATCTATCTATCTATCTATCTATCTATCTATATGTAGAGAGAGAGAGAGAGAGAGAGCGAGGGAGAGAGTGAGAGAGCGAGGGAGAGAGAGAGAGAGGTAACGGTGTTAATAAGACCCAAAGGTGTCAGGTAATGCTAAGTAAGTGCTATGGACAGACTATAGTTAAGCTCCAGGTTCGGTGATTATGCGAATGAGGAGTCCAACGAAGGTCATATTTTAGCATGTGTATATATAAAAAAAATCTCAGAATGTGATAAAAATCCAAGACTGTGAAAGATTTCCAAATATTTATATACAGCTATTTCTAGGATATTTTATATATCCGTTCATCAGTGTGAGAAAATGGTTAAGCAATAGTTATTCCAGATAACATATGTTGGTGTGTTTACATTCCCGTAACCAAGCGGTTCGGCAAAAGAAAACGATAGAATAAGTACTAGGCTTACAAAGAATAAGTCCTGGGGCCGATCTGTTCGACTAAAAGCGATGCTCCAGCATGGCCGTAGTCAAATGACTGAAACAAATAAAAGAATAAAAGAATATATATATATACATATAGATAAATTAAATATAGTTATTCTATTGACAATGCAATAATTTATTTATATTACAATATTACATTAAATACTATGAACATAATAGATAACATAACAATATTATATAAATAATTATAAAAACCGTAAAAGGCCAACCAATTGTTTCGACTTACGTATATTTTTTCTGATATACATAATCACAGTTCCATTATATATAAGTCAGTTCAGGGTCCTTGCTTCAGAAGGACGAAATCCCGTATGAAAGGACTGCTGGAATGTAAAAATTAATTCAAATGTCTGTGTTATGAGCGTGAGCGTTGACTATTCAATCTTCCATCAATTACAATTAAAAAACAACAAAAACATTTTTACGGTTTTTATAATTATTTATATAATATTATGTTATGTATTATATTCATAGTATTAATGTAATATAAATAGATTATTGGATTGTCAATAGAATATCTCTATATTTAATTTATCTTTATTATTGAATTATACCAATATTTATATGGTATCCAACTGAAGTTTAACACACCTCATTGAGGGATATTTTCCTCAGCTTGTTACTATATATATATATATATATATAGATATATATATATATTATATATATATATATATATATTTGCATGTTTTTTTACATATATGTATATATATGTTTATATATATGTTTATATATATATATATATATAGATATATATATATATATATATATATATATATATATATATATATATATATATATATATATACTATATATACGCATTTTTCTTTAAAAATATGCACTAATATCCCACATAACTGATGAATTTATGCGACAGATAAATATTAACTAGATGCATATCAGATTCAATTACCAGAACGCATTGTAAAATTTTATCTATAGAACCTTGTTACAAAATATTAATTTCATAATCGGTGAATCAGCTTTCTGACATATCATATATCAGAAACTGCAATGGGTACTACAGTAGCCCAATTTAGTGACGGGGTACCATGAAAGAAAATTATGACGAATCTTTACAAATATTTTGAATCCCATTTTACTCATATTTAAAAGACAACTAGACACGATATTTAGATGACAATTTCATTTTATGGCAGGGTCATCTTGATGAACATATGGAATTGTTAAATGTGTAACTGTAAAACATGTTTAATATGAACACATAGATCTTTCTTTTCACGTTTTGCTACACAACAGCGAACATCCCATTTAATGTAGCAAAAAGAATTTGCATATCATTATCGAGTCTTTGAATACTTTCTTCTCTAACGGTTTCATTCTTAGAATTGCGATCCAAGATAAACGAGCCAAAAACATATTTATTCAAATAACATTTTCACCAAGTCCAAATAAAATGTTATAGAAAAGATAAAGTGTATAGATATTCAAGATTTAGGAGTAATAATGATTTAGATTCCATTTACATTGATTAATACACACACACACACGCGCGCGCACGCACACGCACACACACACACACACACACGCACGCACGCACACACACACACACACACACACACACACACACACACACACACACCACACACACACGCACACACACACACAAAAGGATCGGCTCTTTCAGTTTCTGTTTACCAAATCCGCTCACAACGCTTTGGTCGGCCCGAAGCTATGGTAGAAAGCACTTGTTCATTACATTTGCCATAAAGGCAGTACATAGAGTAAAGTAGCTTTGCGGCTGGACGAGGACATTAATGAAATGAATGATAATGAAAGAAAGATGATAAGGATGGGAAAAGCCAAAAAGCACTGGCCGACTTCTGCTTCTCTAAAACATTGTTCTTTAAAACCAAACACAAAACGAGGTATTAAACCTCTTACAACTTTTACAACTTTTCAATTTTTGGACTTAACAGTCCATTACAAACAACAACATAGTTCAATAATTACATATAATATAAATACAATACACAAAGCCCCTCCTCCCAGATCTGGCTTACACTTCCCTTAGGAAAGCGCCAGCTCTAGTTCGGAGCCCCTCAAGTTGTATCTAAACATGTCCTATCAAACATAAAAAATACATTATCACTTCTCCCTTCCTCCTCTTTCCGGACCTCCAGTCAAATATCTAGCCGCCTGCAGAGCAGACCACGTTGACAGCCGGGGAGTTCAGAAAGAAGGCGAAGTACCTATTATCAAATGTTTGTGTCACACAGTGTCACAATTTATGACTCATCCTCAAAATAACTTGTGCCCGCATCCTCTGACATCCTCCACGCCTCTTCCAAAACCTCATCGAGTTCCATGTTAGCGTTGTCCGGATACAAGCGATATTCCTCATTGAGCTCCTCCAGCTCAAACGTCACGTCGAACGTCGTGGCCTCCACAGCTATCTGCGGAGGCCATTCGGGGTCCTGTGTGAAGGCTGAAGGCGCTCCCTTATGGTGCTTTTCTATCACCTTTTCAAACTCTCCGCCTCTATGGAAGAAGATCAATACATCGTCTTTCTCCGGGGGCGGGATATTCAATTCTTTCATTGGCGGCACAGTTCCCGCCAACGGTGTTTCTTCTCCTGTCGGTGGCACAACCCCAACCGACGTAGTTCCGGGACATTCCGGTACTATGTCACCGACCGCCGGCAATGTCCCGTTTCTCTTCCTCTTCTTCTATTTTTTCTTTTCAACTGAGGGAGGGTGCGTCTCCTCCGTGGCCGGAAGATTCGCCTTTCCCTCCTCATCCCTAGGGTCCTTTTGTGAGCACCCATTGTTGCTTACCTTCTTCCTCTTTCGGCCCCTGTTTGAGGAGTCCTCCACTTCCTCGGCCGTCTTCATTCCCTCTTCTACAGGGGTCTCACTTAACTGCTCCGGGATCTTATTTTGTTCCCGGAGACAGTTTTTCTTTATATGGCCGGACTCCACGCACCGATGACACCTGGGGGGAGGGGCGACCCTCAAGTATCACCGGGTACCTGCGCCCGGCCATTTAAAAAAAATCTGGAAAAACCAGATTGGCTGATTGGGGTCCAAAGGGTCAAAATTTCTTTTGACCCAACTCAAACAGCCGCAGGAAGAACTTTCACATTAAGAAGCTTGGTCCCGCTGCCACCCAGACCCCGGCGGATAGTCTCCTCTATCTACTCGGGTTTTACCCCGGGTGGCAGCCCGCAGATCCAAGTTTTCGTCAACCTCTTCCCATGATGCGTGGGAAGAAATAAAATTTCCTTACCCTCCAGGGGTTGACTAGCAAATTTGCGAGCCTCTTCAGGGGTGTCAAATAGCAACCACACCGTTACATATCTGACACCCCTGGAAATGAATTTAATTGTTGGCAAATACTCTGCCAACTCCTTTTCAATTGCCGTCTTTTCGAATACGGCGATGGTGTCGAGTGCCTTGGAGTAGGTTCGCAACACCACCGTTCTATCTTCACGGTCTTTTAACCACTTTTTAGGCGATATAATCTCCCATTCCAAAATTTTGTCATTTTTCATTGCTATGTTTCTTTTTTTTTTTTGAAATATATTCGAAATAAAACTTAAAGAGCGAGAAGGAGAAGAAATCAAAAGAAAGTCACAATAAACAAAAAGGAGAAAGTCAAATAAAGTTTAGAAGAAAGTCAATAGTCCGGCCATTCGGTACTCCCGGCCTAGGTTGAACCCGGAACGCCACAACTGGAGCACAACTTCCACAAAAATTGATATACAAATTATTCAATCTTCGGAGGCAAAACACTCCCCCATACAGCAGTTCTCACAATTATTAAAGTTCTTCAAAAGGCACAATACAAGCAATAATTCTCATAATTAAGTGAGAAAAATATTCACTCAACGTAAACCGAAGACGAGGATACTCCCCACCAAAAATGAATTCAATAAATTCTGAATACACAAAAAGAGCAGCCGCCGAGAGCAGGCGAAATTGTCTGGGCACAATTTACTGAAAAAATAATTCGCACGCAATAAATTATGCCCAGCTCACAACAAACAAAGTCACCTACCTCGACAACCTTCTCTGTTTTTGTCCTTTTTTCTTTTTAGGACGGAGCTCAAAGCTCACGTCCTCACCGTTCTGTGTCAAGAAGTCAACTCCACGACCGGAACCGGAAGCAAGCTTCTTAGTATACTGTCACACCTGCGCCTAGATATCAGTAAATTTACATTTCAATACAAATCAAATACCGATAAGCTGATAAGTAAAATTATATTCAAATATCTCTCTGTCAAAACAAACACTCTCAGTGACCATATATTTTCTTAAACAGTCCTTTTTGCAGTGTTGGCACATTTTCCAGCAGATAGTATATCATTGTAAGCAAATGTTTACATTAGCATAGTTTCGTTGTTTATACGTCTTAGAGGAAACATTTTAGGATCCATCAACCATTAAGGTCGCTGGAGTTCGTAAAGGACATTGCATATCTGTTTTGATTCTCGTTGACAATAATAAACAGATTTAATCGATTGGTTCAGCACTTCACAAAATATTAGCGTTTTACACTCTAAATTGAAAGCGACAATACATACATATATTTATACAATTATGCATTCATACATACAAACGCGCACATATACATATTCATACATTTATACATACATACATACATTTATAATAAATCTCTGAACGAGGTATAAACAGTAACTGCACGACAATGTGAGGTATATTTGCCATCTAAATATGGTTAACCACTAAGGGTGGGTGTTACTGTAGCTTGTAGCCCCAGGAGAACATCTCCTCCAGCTGGCTATGGGCACACTTTCTGTGCCCTATCGGTATTTGCAAAGGGAGGTCATCCTTCCCTCGTCAACCTGCAGTTTCTGCAGACACTCAAACATACACACACATACATACATACAGACATTTATATATATATATATATATATATATATATATATATATATATATATATATATATATATATATATATATATATATATATATATGTGTGTGTGTGTGTGTGTGTGTGTGTATAAAGAATAAGTCCTGGGGTTGATTTTCACGACTAAATGTGGTGCTCCAGCATGGCTGCAGGCAAATGACTGATAGAAGTAAAAGAGTAAAAGAATATATAATACACACACACACACACATATATATATATTTAGCAAAACAGCCAAAACATAATCGAGTAAGACAAAAGAAAAAACAATAAAAATATGGATTATTCGCATACATGTTTCACTATTACCATATTACGTAAGTTTATTTACATAAATGTCCGTAAATCATCGGAGCGACCGTCCAGATGAATATAATTTGCAGGACTGCATACTCGGACGTCTGCACAAAGTCAGACTTGTAAAACAGTCCTACCCATTACACTCGTGGCTACTATTTCAAATGTCCATAGCGGATCTATTTCTAGCATAAGGGTGTCCACATAGTGGTTTCCCTCTAATATGTATATAATACAATTTTACTGAACCTTCAGTTTTTTTTTATATGCTAGACCACTGGTGTGAAATCGATGTTAATTAAATTAATATCTAATTTCTCACCCTCATTTTAACTTTAAATTTATATATATATATATATATATATATATATATATATATATATATATATATATACTCTTTTACTCTTTTACTTGTTTCAGTCATTTGACTGCGGCCATGCTGGAGCAGGGGGGACCGAGACAAGTTGACTCCAGGGCAAGTTAACACATTGTCTCTAGGTAAAATACGAAACTACTTTCGGACGATTTAATGACATCATAGTAGTGCTGTTAGTATAAGCTTCCCCCTCATTTGATTTCGTCGCCCTTCTGAGAGTTTGTCTGCTACACGTTATTTTCGACATTTTTGATAATTAGTTATTTTGGATATTGTTTAAGACTGCATTATGTGTATTAAACCTTAAGGAGTTAGTAAAATATCTCTCACGACCCTATACAAATGGATTCTTGCGAAACACTAGTGGATTTCTCTCAGTGTTTACATTTAATAGGGAAATGAGGTCGAGGCAAGTTGACACATGTAAACAGGGGCACATTGACACAGTGTGTCAACTTACACCGGCCTGTGATAAAGTTGTTGTAGGTTGCTTACATTGATTCACAGACTGTATCTATCCCATTTTAACTAAGATTGTTTGCTCTTTGATTCATATCTGGTATATTGGATCAATTCATTGAGTATGCTTGCTATAGTTCTAGATCTGCTATCTTTATCTATACCAACCTATTCTATCTTCATACCGCTACCTACTTAGTCAACAGCTTGTATACTGCCTCAGCTTTATAACCTGTACCACTGATATATAAGCATGAAGTTATGCCGTGACCAGGCATGCTTGAAACTAAAAAGTAGATAAACACTCAGAGCTTCGTTTTGCTTTCACTGTTGGATTATGCAATGAGCTAAGTTGCTTTTTTTCCTCCCCCCTCTCTCTTTACAGACCTAGATCTACAATTGTCATGGTGCGACACTACAAACGCAAAAGCGAGAAGTCAATCCTTCCACAGGATGTAATCAAACAGGCT
Organism: Octopus sinensis; assembly: GCF_006345805.1. Classification (NCBI taxonomy): domain Eukaryota; kingdom Metazoa; phylum Mollusca; class Cephalopoda; order Octopoda; family Octopodidae; genus Octopus; species Octopus sinensis. The sequence goes on along the minus strand of NC_043007.1, from coordinate 51,663,327 downwards.
ATTCAACAGGTCCGAACTCGTGTCATCTCCTTGCGGGAAGCTTCGAGGACATTTGGCATCCCTTTAAAATCTTTATCTCGCTACTGCACCAAGGCCGCTGAAGCAAACAACAACGATCAAAGTCTTAGTGGATAAAAAAAGCCACGGAAATTTCTCACCGACGAGTTCAAGAATCAGTTAGAAGCTTATGTTTTGGCTTCCGCAGAAATTTACTATGGTCTTGCTCCAAAGGATGTGCGGAAATTGGCTTTTCAGATGGCAAAGGCACATGGATGTAATATCCCTCCAACCTGGCATGAGACAGAAATGGCAGGTGAAGACTGGTTCTCTGGATATCTTCAACGACAGAAGAATTTATCCATAAGAAGTCAACAGGCAACAAGCTTGGCACGACCAACAAGTTTCAACAAGACAAATGTTGCTATGTTTTCCAACCGGTTAAAAGAGGTATCATAGAAGAAAAGACAAAAAGTAAAAGTAAAAAGAAGACAAACATTGATAAAGGAACGATAGGAAAGGGACTCAGTAGGGGCAGGTCAACGAAGGGTAAAGGTCCAACTGTTAAGTTCAAATTCAAGAAAGTGATACCTCTGAGGAGGAAGAGTGCTATTGCTTAGTGTGCTGCGAGCCTTTTTCCAACAGCAAAGGAAGGGAAGTATGGCTTCAATGCTCTGATTGTAAAGTTTGGGCTCTCGAGGCATGTACACCAGGTCTGACAATATTCACACGCCCAAATTGTGACTCTGATGATGATATGTAATGAAACCGTAATAAAGGCCCTTGATCAAACCAACATGCTTATATCATGCGTTTCTGTCCACTAACATGTATGTTCCAAGAAAATGCATTCATGTGTCAACATACCCCATTATATGTGTGAACTGGCCCTGGTATCGGGGCAAGTTGACACATTTAAGTGGTCTTAGAAAATGCACAAAATGTAAATCCAGACAATAAGCAGATGAATCTCTAGCTTTGTAAGTCTTCTGCTTTGGTTGATTTATGCGTGTAATACAAGATACATTAAACAGTATTGCTCTGTCAGTGAATATGTAAAAAATGTAGTCAACTAACCCCGGTCTCCCCTATATATATATATATATATATATATATATATATAAATCAAATTAGAGATAAAACCACTATTAGGCAAATCAAACAGTGAAAAACATAAACCAAAACATAAAAATAAATATAATTAATATAATATACAAAATATATAAAATTTAAAATTAAATTATTTAATTTATATTAATAAATTTTTATATTTTTTTATATTTTTTGAATTTATAAATTTTTAAATATTTATATTTATTTATAATTTTCATTGATAAAATATATTCGTAGTTTTTCATTGTTAAAAGAATTCTTCATCTATTTATTCTATATCTGTTAATAACGTAATTCCATGAGTATTCTTATAAACGCTTAAAAGACGTTTTCCGTTTTAAAATTTTAGTTCATGACACGGCCCTAGTGAAGCTAAGTAATCTATTTCTATTTAAGATTTAAAAATTTTAAAATATTTTAATAAGTCTTATTGTATTATTTTGTTTACTATATAAATACTGATTGTTATTTGATGTTGAAAATATGTATATAATTATTAGATTATAACTCTACGTTATTTGTAAGATATTACTTAGCCAAAGAGATATTACTTAGCCAAAGAGATATTACTTAGCCATAGATCGTTAATAATTATACGGTTTTTCTAAAAGTTAGGTTACTGGTTTATAATTTGATTTTAATCTTTAATTATATTATATTAATATTTAATATTTATGTACGTAGTATTGGATTAATTAATTTATTCATTTTTCTTTATATGTCTATAAATTTATTGATAGCGTAAATTTTAGATTTTAATCATCACTATATTTGTTGATAATAATTTAGTAATTATTCTTAAATATTTTATAATTATTAGATGTGTACTTAAATCTAAAATATGAATAATGATTATTTAGTTAAATAATTTGGTAATTAAATTTTTGGACTATAACTGAGTTAAGGATATTCGTGAGTTTATTATGTATTTTTAAGCCATATTATATATTCATGTATATATATATATAAATATATACATACATACATACATATATATATATATTCATAGATATCTCTAATAGTGACTTTGTTCTGTTATAGTTTAATATAGCCATTTTCCATTGATAATTTGTATCAGTATTTTTCATTGATAAAATATATTCGTAGTTTTCATTGTTAAAAAACATTTTCCATTTGTTTATTATTAGTTTAGTTAATAACACGATTTTTGAAAGCTAAGTAAACCTTTTTATTAAAGTTATTTTAATAATTTATGTTATATTGTATTATATTGGATACTATATAACTAAGGATTGATAATTTGATTGTATAAGTATTTAGTTGTTGAAGATATGTATTTCATTATTAGATTATAACTATATGGTTTTTGTAAGTTACTAATTGGCCAACGAGATATAGTGATCGTTAAATAGTCATACGGTTTTTTAAAGATAGGTTATACGTTTATAATTTGCTTTTTCATCTTATTTTTTAATATATTTCGTAAATAATAATGGAATAATTAATTTATTTAGTTTTCATTATACGTATATATATTTATTGATAGAGAAAATTTTAGATCTTAATTATTATATTTATTGATAATAATTTAGTTATTATTCTTAAATATTTTATAATTATTAGATTTGAACTTAAATTTAAAAATATGAATAGTGTTTATTTTTTTGTTAAATAATTTGGTAATTAGATATTGACTATAACTGAGATTAGGTTATTCGTGAGTTTATTAGGTTTTTATAGCCATTTTATATCTTAATAGATAAATACATTTTCTATCTATTTTTACCTTAAAAATTAATATTTAATATTAAACGTTTCTAATTTCATAATAGAGTTTTTTATAAGAAAAATTATTATTTTATTTATTCCTTAAAAAATATTGTTTAAATATATTTGCTTATTTATTTAACTATTATCATTAACCTGATGATTGACTATAATTATAATTCGAATTTTTAATTGAATTTAAATTATTGTAATTCGAATTAGGTTATGGCCATGACACGTACGTAGTGGTTTTACTTATTATATTAAACTTTTTAATACCTTTTTGATAGTTATAAAAAATAAATAAATAAATAAATATAAATATTAAAAAGTTAAAAGCTTAAAAATTTATAAATTTAAAATTTAAAAAATATAAAAAAATATAAAAATTTATTAATATAAATTAAAAACTTTAAATTTAAATAAATTAATTTTATATTTTATATATTTTGTATATTATATTAATTATATTTATTTTTATGTTTTGGTTTATGTTTTTCACTGTTTGATTTGCATAATAGTGGTTTTATCTCTAATTTAATTTATATATATACTGTGAAATTTGATTTAATCAAAATCTAATTTTTCTCTGTAAGTTTGGATTTATTTCCTAATATTACTTCTTTATTATTATTATCATTATTATTATTTTATTATTATTATTATTATTATTTTATTATTATTATTATTATTATTATATTATATAATATATGTATAAGATATATATATATATATATATATATATATATATATATATATATATATAATAACATAGGGTAATATTAATTAATTAAGAAGTAATCAATAATTTCACCAAGTAGAATTCGGCATGAAAAAGGACCATTTCACGGTAAACTTAAGTAATACTTTATAATTAGGGTTCACTAACGATTTGCTTTACCACATACCGAAGTCCAGAAATAGCAGCCAAAAAACCTTAGCTATTTCTTCTACTTTAAAAAGGGACTCCCAGAAAAACCAACATACTTGAAAACAATCCACGCAGGCAGAGAGAAAAAATAATGAAAATCAATCTATATCTGGTCTGATTTTCATTATTTTTCCTCTCTGCCTGCGTGGATTGCTTTCAAGTATTTTGGTTTTTCTGGGAGTCCCTTTTTAAAGTAGAAGAAATAGCTAAGTTTTTTTGGCTGCTATTTCTGGACTTCGGTATGTGTAAAGCAAATCTTTGCTGAACCCTAATTTTAAGTATATATATATATATATATATATATATATATATATATATATATATATATATATATATATATTATATATATATATATATATAATATATATATATATATATATATATATATATATATATATACATATACACACACACCACACACACACATATATATATATAATGTATATATATATCTATATATATATATATATATATTATATATATATATATAATATATATATATATTATATATATGTAACCATGCTGGAGCACAGCCTTGAAGAGTTTTCATTCGTAGAACTCATCTTTGCATTTATTCTTTGTGGGCCTAGTTCTTATTCTATCAGTCTCTTTTGCCAAACTGTCAAACTATGGGGACGTAAACACACCATCAGCGGTTGTCAAGCGATGGTGTGGGGACAAACACAGACACATAAATATATATACATACATACGACCGGCTTGTTTCAGTTTCTATCTGCCAAATCCACTCAGAAGGATTTGATCGGCTTGAGACTATAGTAGAAGATACTTGCCCACTATGACACATAGTGGGCTAGAACCCGGAACCATGTGTTTAAGAAACAAGCTTCTTACCGCATAACCACGCCTGCGTCTGTAAAGGAGAAGTTGACCTCGGCGCAATTTGAACTCAGAACGTAAAGACGGACGAAATACCGCTAAGCATTTAGCCTGGTGTGTTTAACGATTCTGCCAGCTCACTGCCTTTAATATGCATAATTAAATATATAGACATACATAGTAAGGCTATACACATGTAACGAGTATCTGAAAGAATAAAGTTATAGCTATAGATAGATGGATAGAGGGAGAGAGAGGAAGAAGAAAACAAAAAAGAAGAGGAAGTAGAAGAGAGAGAAGAAAGAGAAGACAAAAAGAAGAGGAAAAAAGAAGTAAAATAAGAAGAAAAAAGAAAAGGAAAAATAAGAAAAAGCATAAAAAGAATAAAAGGAAAAGGAGGAGGAGGAGAAGAAGAAGAAGAAGAAGAAGAAGAAGAAGAAGAAGAAGAAGAAGAAGAAAAAAAGAAGAAGAAGCAGAAGAAGAAGAAGAAAAAAGAAGAAGCAGTAGAAGAAGAAGCAGAAGAAGAAGAAGAAAAAAGAAGAAGCAGTAGAAGAAGAAGCAGAAGAAGAAGAAGAAAAAAAGAAGAAGCAGTAGAAGAAGAAGCAGAAGAAGAAGAAGAAAAAAAGAAGAAGCAGTAGAAGAAGAAGCAGAAGAAGAAGAAAAAAAGAAGAAGCAGTAGAAGAAGAAGCAGAAGAAGAAGAAGAAAAAGAAGCAGTAGAAGAAGAAGCAGAAGAAGAAGAAGAAAAAAAAAAGAAGAGGCAGTAGAAGAAGAAGCAGAAGAAGAAGAAGAAGAAGAAGAAGAAGAGATAGGGGAGGAGAAGGAGAGAAAATAAGTGAATGAGTGAACTGCAGCTAACAAAAAGAAAAGAAGTATCTTATTACGAGAAAGGTCCGGCATGCTTCATTGGTCGTTGGCCATATATTAACAATGTCAACTTAATCACATACAGCCCTGTCTCATCTCACTTCTAGATAAACAGATCACAACCTCACTGATGATACACAAATATGGCGTAATACAATAGCTATCCCGTCAGCTTTTGTAAATAATCTATTTCAATAGTAAACAACACAATAACAAAAGAAAAATATAAAAATTTATATTAAAAAATCTATTTAAAGAACAGCAGAAAACGAATAAAGCTCAAGGTGACGCGTCTTTGAACTTTTGTTTGGGTCCATTTGTAAAATGGTAGCAGCTTGCTCATGAAAAGGGCGTGTAGGGTATAGAGTATGTGGAACTGTCACCATCGCACCGAAAATGGCGGTGTGTTGATATATTTGTTTCGGACCGTGTTAGTGTGTGTATGTGTGTGTGCGTAAGAGAGAGAGAGAGAGAGAGAGAGAGAGAGAGAGAGAGGAGAGAGAGAGAGAGAGAGAGAGAGAAAGAGAAAGGGAGGGAGAAAAAGGGACAGGGAAAGAGAGGGTGAGAGCATGTGTCTTCAGTTACTTGTATTTTATTCTTTTGTGTTTGGGGAGAGTCATTTTCTTTTTGTGCCTTATAATTTAACACACACGCCGGTATAATTTCCACTTATTTCTTATTTTTATTTTCCTAAAATTTTCGTTGCGTCTTGCAACCTTTTCAATAGTCAAGACGCAAATTTTAGGAAAATAGAAATAAGAAATAAGTGGAAATTTTACCGGTGAGTATGTTAAATTATAAGGCACAAAAAGAAAATGACTCTCCCCAGACACAACAGAATATGCTTCAACACACGAACTCATATAAAGAATATTGCAAACCAAATCCAAAAACGAAATATTTTATTCTCGTTTTAGATATAGTCAAGTGGAGCGAGACTGGTAAAAATGACACTACGGTGTTCTGCAGGAAAAGTGGGCTTGAGAAAGGAGTTCCAGATGAATAAAGGTCTGTGGAGAAAGGGAGAGACTATGGGGCGAGTGTGGGTCCTGAAAGATGAGACGCAGTATAGCGAGAGGTGAAGCAGGTATGTCAGGTTGTTAGGTTGGAATGCAGATACCGTTTTAGAAGCGATACAATAGACAAAGTAAGATGGCATCTCGCCTGTGCACAAGAGCTGGAAGTATATTGGTGAATACGATTTATTTGGATCCAGTTTGGATCAGTTAATTTGCTCCACATGATGCAGCGATAATCCTATTTAGTTATCGCTGGAATTTCGCAGTGATTCAGGAGCTGTTCAACTGTATAACACTAAGGTAGCTCTTATCCACCAGAGCATTGATCAAAATGACTGTTCTTATCTAGCTTCCACTCAGCTCTCATAAAGCAAACCTGTAATCAAAGTATTTTCTGATCTTGATGAGGAAGTTTGTCATTGGCACACAGTCGTTGTAGTTTACGACCAAGTATACTTAATGATAAAATGCATTCCAGCATTCCAACTGTTGTCCCCTTGTCTTTTTAGGCATGTTTAGAATTACATTCACTAACAAAAAAAGCAACAGAAATAAAATTTTGAAAAAGAGGGTAATCTCCAAAAGCTGATAGAATGAGTCCGTTAGCAAGCTTTAACAGCATCAAGTAGTCCTTGTTTACCTTTAGAGCAGGCTTCTTTACTTTCCCTGTTGTATTAGTCAGTACATAAAATTAGTCAGTACATAAAAGATATAAGCAATTCAACTATATATTTGATGTGCTTCTAGTTTCACTGTTTGTGTGGTATCGCCATTTCTATTTATTAATGACTGAAAACGAGGTCGTTATTGTCCAAGGAACGTAATCATAAGGGAGATGGGGGTAAATTATTTTCTCGTTTGGTTTAAAGTTATGAAATTATGGAGGGCTGTATATAATGAATAAATGCACTCACGTTCATATCCCGCACACATAGAAATACATGGTTGATTCGAGTATCTGTATAAATAGTGCATATTTTATGGGATGTATTTATGCATGCAATCATGCATAGGTCGGCATACACACATACATCGTACATACTGATGCCATCAATTTACATATTCATACACACATACATGCACTTATAGATGTCATTTCCCTTTACATGCACATATACAAACACCCTTACATATACATCTAGTCGCGCACACACGTACATACACATATATATATATATACATATATCAGCGAATTCCCTGATACATCTTTGTCCGTTTAGGAATTTACATTCCAAAATACATTGTATGCACAGAGGTAATGTTATTAAATATCATTAGTATATATTCCCTGTATATGTGGTGTGATTAAACACACTTAAAATTGCCTGTGTAACCGCTTACAACATCAAAAACCCATGTATAATTACCCATAGTACAGAGATGTCCACATACAAGGCATGTCTATACGACCTCCACATATACGTCGGCGCTTACGGTTACGAATACACCCTTTTAAAGCCAAGTCGAGTCTAGATGAGGGCATGTCGTGAAAATGAGGGCGGTTAAAATCTTGGTGGCGGTGGGTAGAGAGAACAGAGGGGAGATAGATAGGTATATAGATAGATAGACGGAGAGAGAGAGAGAGAGAGAGAGAGAGAGAGAGAGAGAGAGAGAGAAGGGGAAGAAATATGGGTTAAAAATAAAAAAAGTGGGTGTTAGTGTGTTCGGTTGTCCCTGTTAAGTTCTGAGTGGGTTTATTTGGCGTTTGGGCTAGTAAAGGCAGTGGTATTGCATTCCATTAACGAAGTAAATGTTTACTGGGATGTTTTCTTTTACTAAACATTTCAGATATGATAATTTAAGTAGATGTTAGTCGTAAGTGTATTCGAGAGTATGATGCTCTTCTCAGTTGTGCTGGTGTCACATCATTTTCCATTTATGTTGGATTTGCATTGTTTTAGTATTTTTCACTTTATGTTAAATTCCTTGCCACTGATTTGTAAGCTCTAGATGTGACTTGATAATTTAGTGACGTTTCCCTTTCCAATATGCCTGAACGTAGCAGTGTGGTAGTTATATCGATCTTTGAAGCGCTTGCCGTCATATCTAAATATAATTCAGTTAGGCATTGGAAGTGGGACTAGTGGTGGCAACGTCAGCTTCGCATACCATAATTGTGAGCTGCGCGACATTATTAGAGAGTTTGTTGTTCGGTTTTGTAGTTGTATGAGGCATCGATGTTTGTTGTGTGAGATTTCGTTATGAGGATTTCATGTACTCATACGCACATACAGACAGTGGATATATATATGCTCGCTGTCTTTTCTTACACACACACACACACACACACACACACACACACACACACAACACACACACACACACATACACACACACACATGCATACACGTATGCATACTTATATATCTATGTGCATATTTTTGTGTTTGTCCTCCACTACCGCTTTACCACTGTTGATGAATTGTTTACGTCACTATTGTCTGCGGTTCGGCAAAAAGGGACCGATGGAATAAGTGCCAGGCTTAAAAATAAATACCGTGGCCGATTTGTCCGACTAAACCCCTCAATGCGGTGTCAAAGCATGGCTGCAGTCCAATGGCTGCAGTCCAATGGCTGAAACAAGTGAAAGATAAAATGAGATATATACGCATCTTAGACACACATCTTAGACACACACAGACATAAAAACACACACATATATAAATATACATAAGCATATATATATCTATCTGTACACACACACACACACACACACACATATATATATATAGATATACATGCATACGCACACACACACACACACACACACACACGCATATATGTATATACATATACTACAGGCTAACTCGTGGTTTGCGTCTACTAAATTTCAGTGCTATGGGCCATTCCCAGCCTCTAACAGAAGATTCAGGCATTTTGTGATCAAGCTCGGAACCATGTTATGAAGTAAAGTGTTCAACCTCATAAGTATGGCTGTTATTTCTACCAGAAATAAACAGTCACGTATTGCATTTCAGGAGTTTAGAGAGAAGAAAGTTTTTTTATCGGTCAGCAAAAAAATTTTGAAACCCCCTAGAATTTCTAATTTATTTATAGAAATAAACACTTAGAAGTGTTTACTACTTCGTACCATTTGAATGTTGTAGAAATCATTACTTGTTTATTGCACATGCATACATATACAGGCAGACAGACAAACACACATTCACATATGCACGAAAATAAGCACGTGCGCAGAAACGTTAGCGCGCCGGGCGAAATGTGTAGCCGTATTTCGTCTGTCGTTACGTTGTGAGTTCAAATTCCGCTGAGGTCGACTTTGCCTTTCATACTTTCGGGATCGATAAATTAAGTACCAGTTACGCACTGGGGTCGATGTAATCGACTTAATCCCTTTGTCTGTCCTTGTTTGTCCCCTCTATGAATGTAAAATGTTGTATCTTGATTTGAAGTATAGATGAGAATGTTTCCCAATAAAAATAAAATAAACCATGAAATAGCACCATAGATGCTTGGTCTGCAGATGCCTGGGTCAATTCCAAATAAAGAACATGTCTTGTGGGTAGTAAAGAAATATATATATATATATATATATCACAATCAAGGAACGGCCATAATAGGCCATTCACCCACTAGAAATAACAGCCAAAAGCTTTAACCGCAAAATAACATCAATTCCGTAAACCAGGAGAAAATTAAAAAACATTTACCCTGTAATTTCTTATACGATGCACCGTTTCATCTACTGTTTAATGGTAAACTAACCTGATTAAATTAAATCAAGCCAATCTACCATAGGCCCTTAGATTCATCAGTAAGAAATAGCCAAGTCGGAACAGATATTTTTCACGAGGCATTCCCTTCCCTGCCTCGGCAATATCTGACCTAAAATTTTCAAATCATCGCACTCGCGCCAAATTTATCGGCAGCAAATAAATATAAGCCGCCGATTCCATTACGGAATTAACCAGAAAATTCATAATTAATCAATATAGGGTGGCAAAAAATTTTGTAGAATTTTTTTGCCACCTGCGGCCTATATTGATTAATTATATATATATATATATAGGAGTGGCTCTGCGATAAATAGCTTGCTTACAAACCACATGGTTCGAGTTCAGTCTCACTGAGTAGCACTTTGGGCAAGTGTCTTCTGCTATAGCCTCAGACCGACAAAGCGTTGTGAGTAGATTTGGTAGATGGAAACTGAAAGAAGCCCGTCGTATATATATATATATATATATATATATGTATGTGTGTGTATATGTTTGTGTGTCTGTGTTTGTTCCCCCAACATCGCTTGCCAACCGATGCTGGTGTGTTTATGTCTCTGTCTAATAGCGGTTCGGCAAAAGAGACCGATAGAATAATTACTAGGCTTATAAAGAATAAGTCTTAGGGTAGATTTGCTCGACTAAAGGTGGTGCTCCAGCATGGCCGCAGTCAAATGACTGGAACAAGCAGAAGAATAAAAAAAAAAGAATATGTATATATACATATACTTGTACACATGTCCATACAGACATATGTGCACACGTATTTATATGTATACTTGCATATACTTAAATAATTCACATATACACAAGTATTTATGCATATTTTTATACGCGTATGTATGTGTGTGTATATATATTGTATAAATAATATATGTATAGTATGTCTTGTTTTATGTGTGTGCTGCTTTATCTCTACATTACATTTTTGTATTCCGTGATATTTGTATTTTTTATTTATTCATTGATATTATCAAACCTGACACCTCAGATAGACACACCCACACACACACATACACACACACACATGCATAAGCATGCATAAACAGAGATACTCACATTCACTCACAATAGCAACAAACAGCAAATTGTAAATTAAAAAAAGAAAAAAGGAAAAGCTCAAATAATCCCTCCTTGTTTACTCTTGGGAGTTGAGAAATTCAAATCTCTATGGAAACAACGCTGTATGTGATAGTGGTATTGATTTTCGTTAGTTGAGATAAGTAGAAGAGGTGGCAGAATAGGGGAGAAGACGAAAAGAAGTAGATGAGAAATATGATGATGACGATGATGATGACAATAATGACGACTATGACGACGACGACGACGACGATAATGATGATGATGGTGATGATGGTAATGAAGATAATGATGATGACAGCGACGATGATGAAATTTTAAAGCTGAAATGTTAGTCAACAATCGAATCTCTATGGCCAATTGTTCGCTGGTTTTTGCATTTGATACTAGAACTAGTTTCTTAGTTTTATTTTGTTGTTCCGGGATAGACTCGAAAGAATTCTTCGCCAAAAACAAATTTTTCTGTTTCATCATCAATGAAACTATTGTATTCTCCTAAAAATGTATTTTCTTTTGCCTTTTCCTTTTAATTTGGGTGACTAAATATATTCTAGTTAGAGGAGAACAACAAAACTACTTCAAACTTTGATTATTAAACGACAGAAAATATGCGCAGTCGGTTACAACAAAACTATTCCCTCACATCTATTGCGAGACTGTACGGTAGAGTTGAGCAAATCAATATCTATAAAGTTGAAATGCGAAAAAGTTGTTTGATTTCTTGGTTGTTTGTCTCATTTGGGGATGGGAACGGTTTAAGGGCCGGTAGATGGGGTCGGATTGGCGCCAAAATTTACAGGGACATGTAAAAAGAGGCGAGGAAGCGACTGGACTATGTTAGGAACCCCTACCTCAAACGCTGTGGTTACTAGGGCAACAAAACCCAGACTTTGACAAGTGTTTGTCGTTTCTCTCTTTCGGATATCACCCTGTCTTCCTCGATCTCTCTCTTTCCTTCTTTCCCTTCAATTTCTCTCTATAAAGACGTCTGACAGCATCCACTCTCATTCCCTCTCCGCCTTCGCCGTCTCTCTGTCACTCTTTCTCCTATCACCTCTCTCACTGTACGCCTGTCTGTATCTATAGAGAGAAAGCGTTGAGAGCCGCAAAAGTCTAAATATTTCCGCTACAGGTCTTTTAGAACGGTGAATTATTATCACACACCACCACCGCACAATTATAACAGATATTATTAATCAGATATATTGTGTTAATATATATATATATATATATGTACATTTTCGTATTTCAGCTTTATAGATATTGATTATATATATATATATGTATACACATTATATATTTATACACACACACACACACACACATATATATATGTGTGTGTGTGTGTGTGTGTGTGTGTATAAATATATATATAATGTGTATAGAGTGATTTTATTCTTTATTTGTGAGTGAATTCTATTTACACTTATTGATAAACCATTAATGTTCCCATTCACAATCTTCATTGATAAAGCGTATTTGTTCCTCACGCTTAATGAATTCTTCAACAATTTATTCTTTTTTTGCTAATAACGTAATTCCATGAGTATTCTTATAAACGCTGTAAAGACGTTTTCGATTCAAAATTTTAGTTCATTACAAAACCTCGCTAAGATAAGTATTTATTTATATTTAAGATCTTTAAATTGTAAATTTTAATATTTTATAAGTCTTTGGTGTAATAATATTTTTCTTATGTAAATATCGTTGTTTATGTAATGATCTAATTATCGTAATTTTCTATATTATTAGATATTAAATTTAAGTTTATTCGTAAGATATTACTTAGCGATAGATTTGTTGTTTGATAGCAAGTATACGAGTTGTTTAAAGTTAGGTTTTTGTATATACATGTATTAATAGTATTAATTGTAGTTTTAAATTTCTTATAATTAAAATTAGATAAACTTAGATAAACTTAGATATGTTTCGACCAACGATTGGTCCAGGCCATGTCTAACTTAATAGCATAACTTAGTTATTGTCTTTTTAAATTGATATTCGCTAGTATATTCCCATTGATAAATATATTCGATACTATATAACTACGAATTGATTATTTCTATAAGTATTTTAAATAAGATTTCCGAAAGTTCGTTTAAGTTTATTTGTTTGTACTTTTGAAATTAGCTATTTCATCTTTAAATATGAAAAATTAATTTATTAGGTCTTTATTATATGTGCATATATATTTATTTATAGAGATTATTTTAGATCTTAATTATAATATTTATATACATTTATATATTTTCATTGATAATTTATATATAGTATATATATATATTTAAAAAAATATTTATGTAATTAGATATAGACTATTACCGATATTAGATTATTGGTGGGTTTCTTACCTTATAAATTAAAATTAATATTTAACATTATAATCGATTTTGATATAATAATAATTGTTAAGTTTTAAGATTCTAGTTTGATAATAGAGTTTATTATAAGTAAAATTATTATATTATTTATATCTTTAAAATATTGTTTAAATATTTCTAATTATTTTAAAAATATTTCAATTAACTTCAAGATTGACTGTAACCACAACTCGAATTATTAATTGAATTTAAATTATTGTTATTCGAATTGGTACAGCCATGAAACGATCGTAGTGTTTTACTCTTTATCTTTTATTAAACTTTTAATACTTTTGATATTTATATATAAAACAAATAAATAAATAAATTAATTAATAAATAAAATAATATATAAATATAAAGATATACATACATATATACATATATATATATTTGTATATATATATATTTAAAATTTATAAGTTTAAATTATTTAAATAATTTTTTAATTTTTAATTTTTATTTTTTAAATTAATTTTATGTATTGGCTTATGTTTTTCACTGTTTGATTTGCCTAATAGTGGTTTTATCTCTAATTTAATATAATATAATATAATATATTTATACTATAAAATTGGATTTAATCCTAAATCTAATTTTTCCCTGTAAGTTTGGATTTATTCCCTAAGAGACGACGATCTCTTGGGGCTATAAAGCTACAGTAACACCCCCTCCCCAATGTGGTTAGCCATGATAAGATGGCTTCTATACTTTACATTATCGAGCGATTACTGTTTTAATCTCATTCTGAGATTTAATTATGCTTATTATTATATGTATATATATATAATCAATATCTATAAAGCTGAAATACGAAAATGTTTGATTTCTTGGTTATTTGTCTCATTTTGGGATGGGAACGGTTTAAAGGGCGGTAGATGGGGTCGGATTGGCGCCAAAATTTACACTGGGGGGGTAAAATAGGGTGGGCAATGGTGTGAGAAGGCTGCAATTCGCTTAGGACTACCGTTTGGTTGCCATGGTGAGGAATATGGGAAAAATTGAGTCTTATGGGATAGACAGGTTGCGCTGTTTGAATAATGGTGGCTTTTTGTGTTGCTGCAGAGGCGGTTATCTTTAATCTAATCTATGAAGTGAAGAAGGGGGACGTTGATAAAAATTGGATTTTTATGTAAAAAGGGGTCTAAGTGGAGCTGGAAGAGGATTAAAATTTACAGGAGTGGGTAACTTGAAGTGAGAAATTGATTGGAAGACGTTTTGGGGCGCTACAGTGGTTGCTTTGGTGTGAAAACGGGGATTTTCTTGATTTTTGGGGACACTTGGGGGTCTAGATTGGACAGCTTTTGCCCGATTTCAATCAAATTTTCAACATGGTAAAGTGGAAGAGGATTTGTAATTTAAGCGCGGTAAATGGGTTCGAAATTATGAAAATTAAGGTAAGGCTTAATTTCTCCTTTTTACGTATTTTTGTCTTTTATTTTTTATCCTTTACAGCTGCATGTAGCGCTTGTTTAGCGATTTCCTTTACATGGTCAATCGTCGAAAAATTCCCAAAATAAGTACTAAATTTAACAACGAAAGCCTTTTTTCTTTATTTTTAATCGCTCAAATAGTGGCACGTACAAAAGGCAAGTGTACTTTCCGTTGTCACTGCCTGATATTTATGATTGATCTTTCTAAATATTTTCTTTCTCAACTTACTCAAGATCTTTTGTTTTTAATAAATGGGAGAAAGATAGATAGATAGAGAGTAAGAGAAAGCGAGAGAGAGTCCGAGAGAAAAGAAGAGTAAGAGAGTGGGAAAGTGAGAGAGAAAGGAGAGAGAAACGAAGAGGGAGAATGTGGCGATAAGAAACAGAAAGGGAGCAACTAAATTAACAACCACACCCTCACCCGCGCGTAGAGCGGGTCACCTTAAGCTAGTTTAGAGAATGAATCCAATTCATAACAGTGGCTTAAGTCTAATTTATCGGTCCCATTGGAGAGAAGAGTCAATGTTTGTGAGATATGAAGCTACAATAGTGGCAACGATGTAACCTATACCTAGAGCTATTGATCTGCTAAAAATAATTGCCAAATCCTCTTCAAATTTTATTCCGTCGTGTTTAAAAACAGATGAGTATTTTGGATAAACCGGTCATAAATATACAATTACATTTTCTCTGATTATTAATCTCAGTCTCTGAATATTTACATCTACATTCTACATTATCTTTCAATCAGTTTGTACTCCTTTTGTATAAGGTGTTTTATTCCTGAACATGTATGCAACTCGACTGGATTCGAACTATTCATATTGTTGTTGAGAACGTTAATTTAGAAGAAAAATTTCTAGATCAATCAACTCCAGTATTCTATTGACGGCCAGAAGTATTACACCTGATGACGACTGGAGAGTTGAAACGAAGTATAGATGGAAATATTTCATTAGAAAGAGGTTAAAAATTTATAGATGTATTAAGGACAGCTGATTTAACCATCGTTCTACTGTGTCAGAAAGGAAAAGATAACAGTGAACCATTGATAGAATTATGGTAAAACGATTAAAATTTTCCACATGGGACATAAAAAGACGTCATTAAGAACCTATGAATGCTTGATCTAAATTGATCAGCGCCCCACCGAAGCCACGTTTACACCCTACCCTTTCTATGATGAATCACATGAGGCGGAAGTTGTCGTGTATGGACCTAGTCGGGATTGCGCAGGTTTGCGTCTCCCCTACCAAATCCTCGACGACGAGCGCCAACCTTTTCGCTAATACCTTGGCCAAAATATTAAACTCTGTGTGAAGCAGATTATGGGCCTGAAGTTATCTAATGTGTCCCTCTTGTTTGCATCACCACGCCCCGACTCACAGAACTGGGAATATTCCCGTTCTACTGACAGTTGCAGTAGAGCACTTCGAGGAGATCGGAGCATAAGTCTGGCATATTTACATAATGCTCATAGGGCAGACCATCTAAACCAGGTGATTTGCGTCTCGTGTAGCAAACAAGGGCATCCTGGATTTCAGCTGAAGTTATCTGCTTTTTATAGCGCTCAGCGTCGGCCGTCGAAAGACGCAGTAAGCCGTCGAGGTAGAGACTGAAGTCCGCTACCATCTCCGCACCGCCGCTCTCACCGAACAACCGAGCAAAGTGCTGGCGAAAAGCCACGCATATCTGCCTGGAATCGCTCAGCTCGTGTCCGTCTCGGTCAAGCAAAGACCGAATTGCGTTTTCCTTATCACGATGCGCCTCCGCCATGCGGGTCCTTTGAACAGATTTAGTCCCCTCGTTCCTTAGAGTATGCGATTTAGCTCTGACAATGCAACCTTCATGTTTTGCATTGAAGAACTGGTCTAATGCCACTCTTGCTGCTAGCACGTCGGTTTCAACGTCACTACAAATCGCCTCGTCTTGCTAAACCCTATCGATATTACTCTAATCTCTCTTTTGAGAGCCGTCCACCACCTGTTGCTGACGACTCCCCTTGTCAACTTCTGCTTAACTAAATTGTTGATCCGGTCCCCGTTAGCCTTACGTGCAGGAAACGGCATGTTCAGCTTCCAGTACCTGGGTCCTAACTTACGCGTCTTATCTGGGTCGACCGTACAGATTACAAACTTATGGCCTGAATAGGCGACCGTTAAAAAAAAATGGACATCCTACACTATTGCTATTTTCTTAGTGAAAATCCTTTCTACATACGATCTAGATGACCCTAAGCGGTTGGTCCAGGCCCAAACTAGCGCATTAAGGAAATCTCGTTGATACCTGTCAGACAGTTGGAATTGGCTGATCAGGTGCTAACGGTTTTTGAACTCCCCGCTTCTATCAGCTACTCCCACACAATCCCAGTGTTGGTCTAATATTCCGTTCTAGTCCCCTACCAGCAGTAAAGGGCGAGATGTATCTAGAAAGGTTTCCAGACGCCTAAAGAAATCTGGCCGTTTGGCTTCGGTAGACGGCCACCAATCTAAAGACACTACCTTCTCTTTTGTTCACGTCCAGGACCACCAACTTCTTGTCCGGGTCCCGGAAGATCGTCCTTACCTCGAGATCTAGTTATTTCCTAAACAGCACTGCCACTCCACCTCCCATTCCCGGCCGACTAACAGATGCAAAGATCTGATAGTCAATTGAACACTGGGGCCAGTGCGCGTGTATTGGAAATCCTGGTCTCACTGACAGCAATTATATCCAATTCTAGTCATCTTGCTTCCAGCGTGACTCCAGGCCTCGGACATTTAAAAATTCTACTCTTAATATGGTAATCTGAGCAAGCCAAAGAAAGGTTTACTTATCTCCCAGTGTCTTGTGAAGGTCCGGTAGTTCAACTTTCATAATTAGTGGGGTTTTTTTTGTGGTGGTGGTGGTGGTGGGAATCCCTTTAAATGCTTCGATGTCGGTCTCACGTTCGGGGTTCCTACGTAATCAGGAAAGCTCTCTCGAATTTTTGTGTACGAATGCTCTGTTTCAAATTCAATATTTTGTGTTACGAGGGCCTTTTTTTGTTTCTTTCTGGACATTTTGGTTTTCCTTTATCTTCACCACCTGAAGATGAGGGATCTGTCGCTGTAAGTGTGTCTGTGTCTGTGTATATGTTTCTAATCTTGTTTATGTGTGTGTTTTTGTTTGGTGTGAGGGTTGGGAGAGTTATCCTTGTTTCACCCCTAGGGCAGTTTGCTGTTAATGCTGGTGGCTTTGCCGGTGCTGGTGTTGTTTGTGGTTCTCGTCCAGGCGCAGACAGCATTGGAGGCCTTTCACCTCTTGCACTTTTTACCAGTTGGGGGCTGCGAGCTCGCAAATGAGTCGTTTCTCCACACGCGAAACAATGCAACCTTCTGCCCTCAGTCATGATGTGATGTGATCCGGGATTTTTTAATGTTTTCGGGTCTGGTCTGGAGAAGTATCTCCAGGTCAACTCCAGACCAGTCCTCCCTGGCAGCCCGTCACCTCTATCGGAACAGTATCCGTCCCCTCCACGATTAAGCATCTCAGAAGCCACCAAATATCAAGTCTTAGGAATGCACGTTCTGTACGTTCCCCCATGTGGGAGGAGTACATAATGATTTTGTTGGTTTTGCAAGGGGTCATTGCGAGGAAACCGAAATAGTACTGTATTGTTTGCCACTCGCTATATACTCGATGTCCTCTCTGATGCATCTCAACGCCGCCTCAATATCTACTTGGGCTATTAAAGTCGCTCTTTTCGTCTCTGTTGAGAAGCATCTGAAAAGTATCGTTCTTTCTCCACTGCTTCAATTGCCTTAGATGGAATAGTTAGATTGGCCCAAGTTTTTTCTTGTTTAATCAGTTTCCAAGC
This sequence comes from Octopus sinensis, assembly GCF_006345805.1. Lineage (NCBI taxonomy): Eukaryota > Metazoa > Mollusca > Cephalopoda > Octopoda > Octopodidae > Octopus > Octopus sinensis. The sequence goes on along the minus strand of NC_043007.1, from coordinate 51,644,389 downwards.
CTGGGTCAACATCTCGTCTCTATTTGCTTCTTTTCGCTGCTGTTGTGAACGTTTTTTGTTGTTGGTAATGTTCCGGTTATTGTTCTTGTTGCTGTTGCTGTTACCGCTGCTGCCGTTGTTGTTATCGTCGTTATTGTCGCCGTTGTTCTTGTTGGTATGGCTTTTATTGTTACTGCTGTTGTCACTTTTGCTATCTTTGTTGCTATCGGTACTGCCGCAGCAATTGCTGTCTCTTTCGTTGTGGTTGTTGCTACTACTACTACTACTACTACTACTACTACTACTACTACTACTACTACTACTACTACTACTACTAATGCGGCTGTTGTCACTGTTGCTGCTTCCGCTATTGTCGCTGCTACCGCTGTTGCTGTTACTGCTACAGCTGCTGTTACTGCTACAGCTGCTGTTACTATGAGGTGAACTTTGTACTGTGACAGTTTCGTTTTCTCCTCCCCTTCACCTGTATTGTTGCCAATAACGAAGGGAAATCTTCAGCAATCACCAGATTCACGGGGGTGGGTTGTTTTGTCTTTTTTCAACACTTTCAAGACGCGCTCCACCATCTTGTTGAGTTGTATTTGTTTAAATTAAATTAAACCCCCACCGAACTTATTTGGTGGGTCGAATATAGCCCCTAGAAGGGCTAAACAATTGTAGAAAACCAGTAACAGGTTCCTGGTGTTCCTATTGACAGCTTGGAATAAAATAAATGATGCAAATAAGCATCAAACTGGTGTAAATAAATGTTTTAAGCTGCACCAACCTGAAGCGTTTGAAGAAATGTCTTATGTATTCCGCAGTGAACAACAACAACAACAATAATAAATGCCCTGATGCAGAACCAGGCAGTGGCTCTCATGACTTCTCATCTTAACTGATTGGAAGTATTATCATGTACATTGTTTTGCCTTGGTATAAAAGATGGGCTACAGCAAATATTCTTCTCAATGCCACAGATTGCTTGTCAGTTGCTTGACCTTAACCAGTTGAGCATGTCCCTTAATGGCTGACGATATGTATATCTCTGATGCCGAGCAGAAGTAGTGGGGGAGAATCATAGACATGTGTTGAAAGGAATTCTTTGGAGCTTGGATATTTCACCTCTGGAAACATAGGTGTTTTGTTCAACATCTTTAAACAACCTTTATTCAGGGATCTTTTGAGCGGGACGGGCTACACGACCTGAAGAGACTTCTAACTGGGCCCCACCTGCAAGGTGATGCGCTGTTATCTTGATATGAAATCACTATGTCGCGCACATGTGGTTGTAATGCATGTGGCTGGTGTACCCTTATCAGACGGGTAGTCATGATGGGTATACTGGGCTTGGTATATACCACCCCAGTGTCACTTTGATGGCATGCAGCGCTTTTCCACTTAATAATAATAATAATAATAATAATAATAATAATAATAATAATAATAATAATAATAATAATAATAATGATCATTTCTACTATAGGCACAAGTCCTGAAATTTGGGGAAGGGGACTAGTCGATTACATCGACACCAGTGGTACTTAATTTATCGACCCCGAAAGGATGAAAGACACAGTTGACCTTGGCGGAAGTGGAACTCAGAACATAGCGACAAGTGAAATACTGCTAAGCATTTCGCCCAGCGTGCTAACGATTCTAACGTCTCGCTGCCTCATCATCATGATGATCATCATCGTCATCATCATGATCATCACAATCATGATGATGATGATCATCATCATCACCATCACCATCATCGTCGTCGTTGTCATCATCGTCATCATACTTATCATCAACATATTCCTTCACACCAAAACCACCACAACAGCCACCACCACCACCACCATCACCATCATAACAAATCCTCTTCTTCCTTCCTCCTCGTTATCACAATTACCATTACCATCATTATTATGAGGATCATCGTCATTTAGTATTCCACTGTTCTTTTATATCCACCCCTCGTCGTCCCCATCATCATTATTACCACCAGCACCATCACCATCACCACCAGAACTACCACCACCACCACAAACACTATCATGATCATGATGATCTTCCTCCTCTCCAACATCATCATCATTACCAAACAGAACAATATAAAGAACAGCAGCAAATACAATCTTATTAGCATGGACGATGATAGTGACGACGACAAAGACAACAATGAGAACAATGATGATGATATTGATGATGTTTATTGTTATTGTTGACGCCATTGCTGCGTGTGTTGTTTTCTTACAGAGCGTCTGTTTAGTCTATGGGCATTGTTCTGTTTACCTTACTGTTAAAACTGATGTTTTCAAAACGAACATGGCGGCTTAGCTGTCTGCATTCAGTCGTTCTCATTAGAACGTGAGGAGAAAGAATAATTATCTC
>NC_043007.1:51627028-51632028 GCF_006345805.1 Octopus sinensis | reverse complement strand
GAAGATTTTAACCCAGGCTAAACTGCACCCAATAACAACTACAAAATCAACAGTTGAAAAGTGTGGAAAGCCCAACTGCGGCATCTGTGTCATCTTATTAGAAGGTTCGGAATACACATTAGAACAAGGTCGTCATTTTACCATCAGAACAAACTTCACCTGTGTATCGGAAAACTTAATTTACAGGATAACATGCGCAGGGTGCAATAGGTAATATATTGGCCATATAAAAAGCGATCTACGAAAAAGGATGGCAGTACATAAATCCCAAATTAGGAATCTTGAATACAGAAAAATACCTGTCAGTGGCCACATAGACAGATGTGCATCGAATAAAAACCCAAAATTTACAACTTTCCCACTTTACCAATTCAATAACAACGCCACCTTTACTCAACGTCATAACAAAGAACTTCATTTCATTAGAAAATTCGGACCAAGTTTAAACACCCTGGGTCAGGAACATTAAAACCATATATTGGTTATCCAAAAAGAAAAAAAGAATTCTACAATTCCAACCACCATTCCACCACGATCACTACTACTACTGCAAACAACGGTCTCTGCTACTGCTGCTATTACAGCAAACGGTCACTTCCACTACTACTACTACTACTACTACTACTACACTACTACTACTACTACTACTGCTGCTGCTGCTGCTGCTGCTGTGCTGCTACTACTACTACTACTACTACTACTACTACTACTACTTACTACTACTACTACAGCCCAAAAACTGCTGCTACAACTCCAACCACCACTACCACCACGGTCACTACTACTACTACTACTACTACTACTACTACAGCCCAAAAACTGCTGCTACAACTCCAACCACCACTACCACCACGGTCACTACTACTACTACTACTACTACTATACTACTACTACTGCTGCTGCTGCTGCTGCTACTACTACTACTACTACTACTACTACTACTACTACGACGACGACGACGACGACGACCAACGGTCTCTACTACTACTGCTATTACAGCTAACGATCAATTTCACTACTCTACCACGTCGACTCTGTTGAAACTAGTAAGAAATAATTATGAACTTCTCTTTTATTACACTTAACTTTTAAAAATATGTATTTGTAATAGGGTTCGTTTTTCCAAGAAGAACCGAAACATGTAAAATCTCTCAGAAAATTAAAATTTATGTTATATAGTTACGTTTTCACCGTTATATATATATATATATACACATACTTGGAAATGGATACATGACGTTCAATCAAAATATAATATAAATAATATATACCATACATACGAGCAGATAAACATACATACGTACGTACATCCATCCATCCACCATCCATCCATCCATCCATCCATCCATCCATACATACATACATACATACATACATACATACATATATACATACATATATATATATACGGGAGAGAGGAGGGTGAGAGAACGGAAGGAGAGAGAGGGAGAGAAAGAGAGGGAAGGGAGAGGGAGAGGAAGAAAGGGAGTGAGAGAGTGAGAATATGTATGTGTGAATAAGGATTTGTGATTATACATAATTGTCACCTGCTAATTTATCACAGTCAACTAGGTGGACATAATTTTAGCTCAAACCAAGCATATCGTAAACCTGAGGAACGCTTAATGAAAATAGCGTATTTATCTACAGTGAGGCATGTTCCCATCTCAGTTAAAATACTGTACGTAAAAATCAATAAGATATTCATTTTATCCCAAGGTAGAAATATCCGAGACAAAACGGTTGCCTGTTACAACATAACATTTGCATTATGATCTTTTTTGGGAAGTTAATGTACAAAGGGTATATCTTACCCTGCTATAAAGGGTATATACTCATCCGATACAATCACCCGTTCAAACTAAGGAGTCAAAACGGAAAAAGAAAAGAAACTTCTATCGCTAAGGCGGCAATATTTCCCCAAGAACACGGCAACACATCAGGTTTCAAAAATTTTGAACCCATGACGGTAAAAAATTTAAATCCACGTCATCTTTACCCCCAACAACCACCTGTATATTGAGAAAACTCTCACTTTCAAAGGCTGTGATCTGCATGTTGTTTCTCATTACGCTCCATGATACCCAGGGAATTTAAACGAGATATACAACGAATAACCACTAGAGTAGTTTTCTTTAGCTCGTGATTCAGAAAGGGACATTTTCACTGCCTTGCTTACCTTTTGTTGGTTTGCAAAGGAATGTTCGCCTTAAAGCGTTGTTATGTGAAGTCGATGATCTTCCATTTTGATTACTTGTCCTGTCCAACTTAGCTGTCTTCATTAGATTTAGTTCAGTGCTAGTGATCTTCACCTTCTTCAGGAACTCAACGTTAGTAACAGAATCACTCCAGTGGATACTGAAGTTGAGGTGAAGTCAGCAGTTCTGGCATCGTCCAAGGAGTTTTACGCGGTGTTATAAGATTACACACGAACAAGATCGTGATGAAAATGACGGCTTTGTATTCAATGACCTTGGTCCCATTCTTCAGATTATTATTGCCCAAAGGAGTGTGGAATAATAATCAGCTGAAGATGGTCTGAGAGTTTTCAAACACACTTTAAAGACGATCACTCAGTCCATGAGACGGCAGCTTTTGAAGTCACAGGTGGATGAAATGCCACCCCGACCCCATTCCTACCCCAACAAGACAAGGCAACTGAAAAGCGGAAAACTGGAGGAGTGGATGGAATCCCAGCATTGCATGAATATTCACACACACACACACACACACACACACACACACACACACACTCGCTCACACACACGGAGGGTTAACGTGGTAACAAAAACAGGACAGTTTTTCTTACTTTAACCCTCCGCAAAAAATCCAAAATTTTTAAAACTTGTTTTGCAAGAAGGACTGTTTTAGCGAAGTCGCATCTTGTCCCTACCTTCGAAACGCGGAGTAGATAAATCAGGGGACAACTAATGAAGGGAATGACCTTTATGCTGCCTGTCTTCTTTCTCTATTTCTTTCTTTCGCTGTTTGAAAAAGAGTTCGTCTTCCATACGTTTATAAATTTGTTTTGGATAATACCTGATATGAAACCGTGTGTTGAAACAGCTATTGTTATATTTCGGGACGGTAATTTTTATTATCCCAAATAAGCACACGCACTGTATATTCGTTCTTCACTCGATTATTATTGTTCATATTTTATCTTATGCCACTGGAAATCTTCGTCACACATCCGTGATCTCTTCTTCAGCAACTTTAGGCGAAACAGAGGATACATGTTATATATATTATATATTATATAATATATATATAGTATATATATATTATATATATATATGTGGTGGTGTGTGTGTGTGTGTGCGTGTGTGTACATACACTAGCAAACCTCATATGCCGTATGTATGTTCGTAATATATATGAATTAATGCTAATTGGAGAGTGTTAAGAAGACAAACTGTCAGTGGACGGGAAAACAATGATGTGTGGGTGAAATGTTGTTTTGTTAGGTTAATGGAGAGGGAAATTTTTCGTAAGTACACAGTTACCTTTGACCTTCTCTGACATTCATTCTTGTCACCTCATTGACTCCTACGTCAACCTGTGCTCCCTCTGCATTTCTCTCCGTGTTGTCTGTGTCTGTATGTGTGAATGTACATACATACATACATACATATATATGTTTATATATTTATGTATATGTATATCACGTGACCGACCAGACCATCGCTGGTCACAATGCGTTCGCATTGCTTTAGCCTTCAAATGACGCCACCCCGTTGGCTAAGCGAGCAGGCCAACAGACGAAAGAGTGAGAGAAAGAGTGGTGAAAGATTACAGCAGGGATCACCACCCCCGGCCGGAGCCTCGTGGAGCTTTTAGGAGTTTTCGCTCAAGAAACACTCACAACGCCCAGTCTGGGAATTGAAACCGCGATCCTACAACCGCGAGTCCGCTGCCCTAACCACTGGGCCATTGCGCCCCCACATATATGTATGTATATATATATGTATATATATATATATATATATATATATATATATCTATATATGTGTATATATATATATATATATATAATATATATATATATATTATGTGTTATATATATATTATCTTATATATAATTATATAGATATATAATATATATATAATATATATATATACATTCTTCATACATACAAGCATAATCCGTAACGCTTATATTTAATACTTTTGGGGTGTATTGTATGTTCGTTTCTTTTTTTGTATACTCTTTTACTTGTTTCAGTCATTTTGACGGCGGCCATGCTGGAGCACCACCTTTAGTCGAGCAAATCGACCCCGGGACTTAGTCTTTGGAAGCCTAGTACTTATTCTATCGGTCTCTTTTGCCGAACCGCTAAATTACGGGGACGTAAACACAACAGAATCGGTTGTCAAGCGATGTTGGGAGGACAAACACAGACACACAAACACACACACACACACACACATATATATACGACAGGCTTCTTTCAGTTTCCGTCTACCTACTCCACTCACAAGGCTTTGGTCGGCCCGAACTATAGTAGAAGACACTTGCCCAAGGGCTGAACCCGGAACCACTTGGTTGGTAAGCAAGATACTTACCACACAGCCACTCCTGCGCCTATATATGTTATTTTTTATTATTGATCTATATAAACAAAGCTATATCCTTTAATTTGTTACTATTCTCTACACGAACAGAGAAGATACCTTGCGGAACTGTTATTTTAACGAGTTATATCTATTTATCACCGAAGAGACACATCTACATCGTCGGATACTCTTGAAGCATTTATTGAGTATCCCACCCGTGAGGGATCGAAGTCAGACGGCTCGAAACAATTGTAGAGATTAATAAAAATTCTCGTATCTTCTATCATCCGTCTCTCTAATTAACCCTCTCTCTCTCTCTCTCTCACACACTCTCTCTCGCCCTCCCTCTCTCTCTCTCTCTCTCTCTGTCTCCCTATATATAATATATATATATATATATATATATATTTATTATATAGAAGGAGCTTCTACAGGACTAGAAC
>NC_043007.1:51581317-51626928 GCF_006345805.1 Octopus sinensis | reverse complement strand
AGGTGGTATACGAATGGGTATATATTATAGAAAGAAGTTTGAAAACGCTACTATATAAGGTAAATTTTAAATTACTTAGAAATTTTACATGTTTCTGCTACGTCTGCTATTTCGGCCATTGGTCATTTCCCCAACTTCAGCCAAGGTATCTAGTCACACATAAGACAGCTATTATGCTCCCCCTCTCAAAAAACCACCACGTGGTCTCTGTTGAGACTAGTAAGAAACAATTATGAAATTTTTATTACACTTAACTTTTAAAAATATTTTGGATAAGGTTCGTTTTTTCAAGAAGAACCGAAACGTAAAATTTCTAAGAAAATTAAAATTATCTTATATAGTAGCGTTTTCCTTCTTTTTTATAAATAAATAAATAAATAAATAAATAAATAAATAAATAAATTATTATATATATGTATTATATATATATATATATATATATATATATATATATCTATATATATAATATATATAATATATATATATCTATATATATATATATATATATATATACATATATATATATATATATATATATATATATATTATATATATATATATATATATATAATATATATATATATACAGACTTGTTTTATTTATATTTCCTGAGCGCCATAATAATACAATTGTTTGTTTGTTTCCCACCTGCCTTCGTCTTTTGTCTATTTTCATAAAGCTTCCCGTTATATATATATACACACACTATCAATGCACTGGCGTTGTCCGGGTGTTATGACCTACTGCCACATTATATTATTTGTTCCTTTCTTATGGAAAGAACCAACACACGGAAAGTATGAAACAAACAACTCTCCTTTATAAACATATTTTCGCTCATTTTCTGATGGAGAACGCTGCAGTTTCCTTCTACCAAATTCAGTCACAAGTCTGTGGTTGACGTAGGGCTATAGTAGAAATATATTTGCCCAAGGTACCATGCAGAGGGACTGAACATGAAACCTTGTGGTTGGGAAGCAAACTTCTCAACCACCCAGTCATACTTGCACCTAATGTGTGTGTGTGTGTGGTTGTGTGTGTGTGTGTGTGTGTTTACATTTGTTGTTAAATCGAGTTTTGTGTCTCACTATGTCTCAAAGTTAGCAGTTCATCAAGCAGAAATCTATAAAATAAATCCCAGATTGAAGCACAAACTGGGTCAGTATAATCAATCAAATTCTTGAAGGCGATACCCCATCAGGGTGACACTCGCAAAGACTATCTCTAGTAAAATAGTGTTTAAAGACTTAATGGCTTCAAATTTAAGGTAATGGATTACTAACCACAAGATAATGAGTTCAAAACTTCGTATTGAACTTCCACTCTATGCGATAAAACTATATGTATATCTCATTCTACTTGACTTCCAACAAGTAACAATTGTAATTTGAAGCTGAATAGTTAGCAGTAAGGAAGATGTCCAGATTTTTCAAAAAATTATTGCGCAAAATATTCTGAGAAAGACACAGGTTTATAGTATTTCAGGAAGAAAAAACAAACGATGCAATGGGTTTGCTACATCAGAGTTAATTCTGGGTTAAACAAAACACAGACAAACATACTTCACATTAAAAGATTATCTACTAAATAATACTAATAAAGTTGACGGTATATCTTCGAAGTTTCATTCCATGGTAAAACTCAATGGATTTTAAACATTTTCTCATAATGCTATAAGACAAAGAGTGTTTAGGCAGAGTTGTCTCCCTTTGCTAAAGACCTCAAAATTGTGCGACCCAACCTCGTTTCAAGGTTATTTTTGTAGTAAAAAAGAGTTGTTGTGCAAAAAAATAAAAACATACTTTATTTGAAAGATTACTGAATCTTTCGATACCTCATACGTCAAAATCGGCAACGGATCTCCTTGAGGCAAATCATTCTGATGAGAGAAATGATAGGAAAGTAATAGTTATCTATTGGATATATGTTGTTCAGTATATTGAGGGGTATTCATTCCAGAGAAAGAATAAATGCTAGCAATTCCAATGTTGTGTGATTATTGAGAGGAGGAATAAATAATACATTCTGGTATGAGGGAAAATTGATAGATAAAAGCATATATATGTATATGTATATATATATATATATATATATATACATACTCACACACACACACACAAACACATGTATGTGTGCATGTGTGTGTGTCTGTTTATGACCACAACCACCACTTGAGATCCAGTGTATATCTTTTATATTTTACTTGCTTTAGTCATTTGATTGTAGCCATGCTGGGGCACTGCATAGAACGAATCAACCATCGTCCTATATTTTTAAACATGGTTGTTACTGTATCGATCTCATTGGCCGAACCAGTAGCTTTACAGAGACGTAAGCAAACCATCAGCAAATACCAAGGAATAGTAGGAGGCAAACACAAACACACACACATACATACACACACACGCGCGCCCGCACACACCACACACACACACACACACACACACACACACAAGTACAATGAGTTTAGCCCGGGCGGTAGTAGACACTTGCCAAAGATGCTACGACTGAGACTGAACACAGAATCATGTCGTTGGAATGCAAATTTCTTACCATAAAGCTGCGCCCTTGCCTATCTATCTATCTATCTATCTATCTATCTATCTATCTATCTATCTATCTATCTATCTATTTATTTATCCATATGTGTGCCTGTCTGTCTCTATAGATAAACATTATATACTTACACTTATATGATAAAAATATTATCTATATATGCAGACACACATATGTGTGTATGCATACGTGTGTCTGAGAAAGAAAGAAAGAAAGAAAGAAAGAAAGAGAGAGAGAGAGAGAGAGCGAGAGAGAGAGAGAGAAAGAGACAGACATACAGATGGGTTTAAAACGGGAAGGAAAGACAGGGGTTACAATTAAATATCTTCCCAAGGCTGAGTTGTTAAGGGCAGCACTACTTTATGATAGCGTCTTATTCTTTGTGACAATGTTACAGTAATGTGAAATGGCTATTCTCCATATTTATGTGACATTACAACTCCACTGCAGCATAGTTTATCAATCCAGGAATTTGAACTCAGAATGCAAAAGGCATGGAAGTGAACATTGCAAAGTTAGTTATCCATCTTCTTAACGAGTCTGCCGAACACAACTGCCTCTCCCTCGACACTACCAGTACTCTGCCGCATCTCTTTTGTCAGTTTTTGTCTACTGCCTACTTAAACAGTAATTTGCTGCATTGTGAGTATCTGGGCCCGCAATGGATACATCACATCTCACTTACAATACTTTTGTTATGCAAGAACAAGAAACCTATGAGAGTTGTAGTTAAGATTTCCAAATATTCTCTATTCAAGTTTCGCTACGTAAAGTTTAGTTATAGAGAATATCACAATTGGTGTCGAATTTAATTCTGATGTTTCCTTTTTATTTCCAAGTATAAATGGATAATTTGGAGCTGTTCCGTTTCTCAACGTTTCTGGAGGAAGTCTGATGTAAGTATTTGAATTTCTATACTTTAAAAGAAATCTTCGTCATAGCTCTCATTGCCGATAACAAACTAGCAATACGCATATATAAAGACATCTATTTCGCACCAAATCTTCCACAGTTTATAGTAACAAATGTTTCAAAATTGTTCGGTTCAAATCTCCATCAATATAACTAAAATGTTAGTAGAAAACATTCAAAATTAACGCAGGATCATCCACACACAGTATATTATTAAATGAAAATGATTAAAATAAATTTATAGTTTATATAACAGTAATTGGCTTGATAAGGCTCATGAATAAATTTATGGAGCACGAAAGTCTAACAAGATTAGAAACTAGTTAGATTGCTTCACTTTTCCACTCTAGAGAGGAAAATAAAAATGTTGGTGTAACTTGTTTGCTTACTTCGTGGCAAATATAACGTGCTAAATGTATACGTCTTAAAAGGGTATACCTTATGTAATATATTATTGAAAACATTTTTAAGGCACCGTCTGTAGATTTATGTGTGCGTGTATATATATATATATGTGTGTGTGTGTGTGTGTGTGTGTGTATGTATAAATATATATATATATATATATATATATATATATAGATACATACATATATACATGCCCCCACACACACACATGCACATATGAATTCATGGGCATGTGTGTAGCTAATTTGAAATTATATAGTAGATTCGTGCATCAGTAGTAAATGTATGTATATATATGCAAATGTATGTATACAGACCTACGTACCAGAAACGTTGCTCGCAGACAATGTGGCGCTGGCTTCTGTAACACAATGTTCTATTTCGCTCTTTAATATTGAGGTTTTCAGCAATTATATACTTTATTTCTTGTCTTGAGCCCTTTTCTAGGGGTCGGCCTGCGTACTCGTGTTTTTTTTTGTTTTAGCTGAAAAATAGCCGAGGAGAAATGACTGAGGGTACATATGATTACATTCGTGTATGCGTATGTATGTGTGTGTGTGTGTGTGTGTGTGCACGTGTGTGTGCACGTGTGTGTGTATATATATGCGTCGGGATATATACGTATGTGTGTATGTGTGTGTGTATACATATACATATATAATAAATATATGTGTCTATGCATATATATTTTTTTATTCTTTCATTTGTTTCAGTCATTTGACTGCGGCAATGCTGGAGCACCGCCTTTAGTTGAGCAAATCGACTCCAGGACTTATTCTTTGTAAGCCTAGTAGTTATTCCACTGGTCTCTTTGCTGAAAGGCAAATTTAAGAGACCGTGAACACATGAAGCAATATCGGGTGGGGTGGGGGACAAACACAGACGGAAACACCTTCCCCCCCACATATATATATATATACGACGGGCTTCTTTCAGTTTCCGTCTACCAAACCAACCCACAAGGCTTTAGTCGGCCCGAGACTATAGTTGAAGACAGTTGCCCAATGTGTCACACAGTGGGACTGAACCCGGAACCATGTGGTTGGTAAGGAAGAAGGGGAGGTAATAAAGTAGTGGTGACCCCAAAACGAAGGTGCGCGTACATGTGTATGTGAGAGCGTGTATGTGCGTGTAGAAGGGGGCTGGTAACATTGACGTGTTCGTGTGTGCATGTGTAGGTGTGTGAATGATGGTGTGGGTGCAGGGAAGTGTATATTAATGTATATATATATATATATATATATATATATATATGCACATATATATATGCACATATATATACACATATGTTCACACATAAACACACACATATACAGGGTGGTTGAAAAGTAACACCTTATTTTGAAATACTTGTGAATATTTTAATTGCAATTTTTTTCTCAATTTTTATTTTGAAGTATGAGAATTTATTCTTTAATTGTATTGCTCATGTCATTCACAAATCACTGAATGCCCACTTTCCCTGGAGATGGATGGGTCAATGTTGTCCGCATGAGTGGCCAATCAGAATTCACAAGTTAATACCCTGTGACTTTTTTCTTTCGGGTTGGTTAAAAGAACAAGTCTAATGTGCCAAGCCAAAGACTTTGGGAGAACTCGAATGGTGATTATGAGAAGTTATATCTGCTCCCGTCCCATTAGAGTTTCTGGTGAAATTAGTTGACGCAATTATTGGATGATTCAAGAAGCTGGTGGCGACATCAGGAAACCAAATCATATTTCTAATGAAACCCCATACTAAAAGCTTTCCTCTGATATCCATTTTTTGTAAAAATTACAATTAATAATTTATAAGTATTTTAAAATTGGGGGTTATTATTCAATCCCCCTGTATATATATATACATACATACAAGCATATATATATATATACACACACATGAAATATACACATAAAAAGATATATACATATTTACAGACATTTTCTGGATATAGTTACACGAATCAACTCAAGTATTTAATTGTTTTAAAGTCTGGTACTTATTCTATGGATCTCTTATGCTGACACCACTAGGTTACAGGACTGAAATAAACCAACACTAGTCGTCAAGGGTTGGGTACAAATAGATACACAGCGAAATGTACGTACGTGAATTATATTGAGATAGTGATTCATATAAACACGATTTGGTTTGATATATATATATATATATATATATAATATATATATGCACATATATATATGCACATATATATACACATATGTTCACACATAAACACACACATATACAGGGTGGTTGAAAAGTAACACCTTATTTTGAAATACTTGTGAATATTTTAATTGCAATTTTTTTCTCAATTTTTATTTTGAAGTATGAGAATTTATTCTTTAATTGTATTGCTCATGTCATTCACAAATCACTGAATGCCCACTTTCCCTGGAGATGGATGGGTCAATGTTGTCCGCATGAGTGGCCAATCAGAATTCACAAGTTAATACCCTGTGACTTTTTTCTTTCGGGTTGGTTAAAAGAACAAGTCTAATGTGCCAAGCCAAAGACTTTGGGAGAACTCGAATGGTGATTATGAGAAGTTATATCTGCTCCCGTCCCATTAGAGTTTCTGGTGAAATTAGTTGACGCAATTATTGGATGATTCAAGAAGCTGGTGGCGACATCAGGAAACCAAATCATATTTCTAATGAAACCCCATACTAAAAGCTTTCCTCTGATATCCATTTTTTGTAAAAATTACAATTAATAATTTATAAGTATTTTAAAATTGGGGGTTATTATTCAATCCCCCTGTATATATATATACATACATACAAGCATATATATATATATACACACACATGAAATATACACATAAAAAGATATATACATATTTACAGACATTTTCTGGATATAGTTACACGAATCAACTCAAGTATTTAATTGTTTTAAAGTCTGGTACTTATTCTATGGATCTCTTATGCTGACACACTAGGTTACAGGGACTGAAATAAACCAACACTAGTCGTCAAGGGTTGGGTACAAATAGATACACAGCGAAATGTACGTACGTGAATTATATTGAGATAGTGATTCATATAAACACGATTTGGTTTGATATATATATATATATATATATATAAACCTCTAGTGATATATAATGATACATATAACTAAATATCTTCTAAATCTGAAGATAAACATATATGTAAAGTCATATAGATATTTGTATATATACAGACAAAAAATTTACATAGAATAAAAACAAATTCAGAATAGTAAGGAGAGAATACATAGTTTTTAACTCGACAGCTGGTTCTGGAAGTTTGGAATGACCTAATTATCGTAATTTTCATAATTAGTAGATAGAATATGCAAAACGTCATGGATATGCAACCAGTAAATGGTCAATTAGTAATATTATCATAAGAGCGGCTTCCTTCATCAGGAGAAAAAACATTGGCAATAGCAGTTCAAATTGTAGTGCGTAAGATTTAAAAGTTGAAGGGAGAAAAGGGAAAAAAAATAAAAGGCAGGGAGAAGGAGGGTGTAAGCATCTTAAGGAGGGGGAGTAGAGAAATAGAGGAAGAGCAGGAATAAATACAAGGCGGGGAGAGGGAGAGGTAAGTCAGTAATCGGAGGAGTGAATAGAAGTAAAAGAGATGAGACGGAAGGGAGGATGAGAAGGGGTAAGATAAGTTCAGTATAGCGAAAGGAGGCGCCACTGGTGGTCGGGTATGCTGTTAATCACCTTAAATCAATTATCGATGATTACTAGTTAGCGGAGGTGAAAGGCTGCTGAGGTAGAGAGAAAGGTACGAGAAGAATAGCGAGGAGTAGACTTTGAGTAAATAAAGAATGGGAGCTGGTTATACAAAAACATGGAAAGAAGCAAGAAAAGAATTCAAGGAATAAGGATAGTGTAACGGCTGAGGAAGATATGCTGAAATATGGAGATATGAACAAAGAGAATAGAGAAAGAAGAGAGAGGGAGAGAGGGAGAGAGAAAGATAAAGAGAAGGAATATGCTGCTAGCATAGCTAAGTGATAAGCTGGGGATTAATCATAATTAGGAGAGACTCTAGAGACTTTGCGTAATGGCCGAAAATGGAGTAAAATTTGTACCTATATGAAAAGATTACGTGAGATATCCTATTCAATAATGAGGTGTTACGGTCACGAAGGATAGCGAGTGACTCTCTTAAACACAATTAATAAACATGTGGTTAGTATTGTACAGGGAAATCTCACAAACAATGGAGTAGGATTATATAGGGAATATTTCAAGACTTGAGGTTCTGTATGCATATAGTTAGGGGAAGGTGGAAAGTCTAGAACAGTGATTTTCAAAATGGGGCATGGGATCACAATTTTTTTCTATATTTTTAGGGGGACATGGAATTGTGAAAAAAATTTTTCACAACCTCTTGATTAACTCAACCATTGCTAGTAGATATCACCAAAGTTCAGCATAAAAACTTTTGATTCATTTCCCCATGACTTGTTTCGTTGAGTGTGGCTTGAGATACAGACTTGAAATTACAAAATGTGATTTACTGCAGAAGCTAACAAAATTGTCTCCTCAAAGCAAGGAAACCTGCCATAAGCGTCCGACACGAGGTTCTCATTAAAGTGATTCATTCACTCTTGTTTTCAAAGTCAATTATGAACTTTCCTTTGTAATCAGTACTTAATAAAAGACCTACCGGTAGATTGTTTTGCATTAAATAATTCTGATAAAGTAGTGAAAATAAAGTTATTTGGTTCCAGTCACCGGTGGGAGCATACATTTTTCTGGAAATTTATCGTGGGACCTGGGGGGAATAGGTTAGAAAACACTGGTCTAGAGGCTCATTTTGTAAACGAATTCATGTGAGTCAGTAGCGGTCCTTGAAATCAACAGTGCAGCCAATGTAGACCCTAGCTTGTTGGGAACATGGTGATATTAACCGGCATGTATATACTACATTACATTATAATCAAAAACTATCCAACAGATAAAGTTAGGGGGCCCGGAAATTTAACGATTTCCAACTAGTTTAGGAGTGATCCTTTTCCGGTCGGGTTCATTAGATCAGTTATCCTCAAAAAAGGACCAAAGATTCTATCATTACTTACGTTGGGTATCACAGCAGTTATATGTGGTCCAGTTGCTAGTAGTGGGGATGGTAGTACCAGGGTTGCTACTATTAAAGTGGGTAGGCTTCCTGAGGGTTGTAGTATGATCATCATGTGGTTTGGGCTGGGGTCCAGATGGATAGATCTTAGGGGCCAGTGTGAAGCAGCTTAGTTTGCGCCTATTGGAGGGTGCTATTAAAGATCTCAAGTTTGTTGTTGTAGAATAGGAGATTTTAATCTAAGACTTATTAAATTATTATGTTGTGGTCAGAAATTGGAGCTTCGGGTTTTGAAAATAGCTTGGGCGAATAATTAACCAGAAGAGAGAAAAGTGGCGCGAACGTTGGTAAAGGGTATTGATGAGTTCGCCAATAAAATTCTCTTTGCAATTAAGGCAAGTTTTGCAGTATGTGGGATTCTGTAATTTGCAATTCATATCTGCATTTACTTTTGAAATTTATATAGAAACTAGTGTCCCAATATTTGAAGTTTTGTTATATGATCTACATCTATTATCACCACAGTCCTTCCCAGAAGATTCTGAATTATTATCTGATGTGACTTTTGTCCTCATGAGATGTTTTATAAGGTTTTTTTGGTTGACGTTTACTGTTTTGTATAAGGTTTTTCTCGACCAGATTTTCATTTTGGGGTCTCGAAGGGTATTGTAAGTTTTGTTTTCTATAGTGTGGAAAATGTTGGTCACTCCTGGATTATGTGTACTGATAAATGGAATAGTATTTTTGTTAATTTTTTCTTGGGTGTTCTCAGTTGCAGGATTGACATTGCCTTTGTAATTCAATTATTTATCTATTTTAAGGGGTAATTATGTTTTTTGTTGTTGTTGGGGGAAGCTTTTAAGTTCATTGAGCCGAATTTAATGTATTTCCGAATCAACAATTATTGCACAGATACACCTTGCATTACTATATGGAATATCCTGTTTGATGTGTGAAGGGTGGCACTAGTAGATTACGCACGCAAATAAGTGGCTGGGAGAGCGTGTATAAATGGTTCGTTTACGTCTGTCTATGAATTTCCTGTAGCTTATAAATTTTCACATATATCCGAAAATATATATACAATATTTCTTATATTTTTGCTAGAAACATAACCGCAGATCGACAGATATCTGACGAAGAGAATATCGCGCGCGCACGCACGCGCGCACACACATACGCACGCACGTCCTCACACAGACACACACACACACACATATACTTACACACATATGTGTATATATTTATGGGTTTAAACAGATATAACATAAATTTATGCCTTTCCGGGGAGTGTGGATTAGAAGAAATTAGCCCTAAATAAATGTATTTCAGTTACTCATGTAACGAACAGGGCTCCGGCAACAATTATGTTTGTATATACAGACCTCACTCTATGTATATATATATATATATTATATAATATATATATATATATATAATATATATATATATATATATATATATATATATATATATGTATATATATGTATATATATACATATAAATATGTAAATGTATACATACACATATATAAATATATATACATATATACCTCTATACATACGTACATACATACGTACATGCATACATGCATACGTACATACATAAATACATAAATACATAAATACATACATACACACACACACACACATATATATATATATATTATATATATATATATATATATACATATATATATATATATATATATATATATATATATATATATATATATATATATATACACATACATATTTATCTATGTATACACGCATAGATCCCACCCCTCGAAATGCATACGTTGACAAAATAAATGTGATATAAACACACGTGTGTTTGTGCGAATTCAGATTCTCAATGGGAGGTCCTTTTCTAAGGCGATTGGCGAAAATTCCCCAGACATGTTTTACAAAACCCATGTCAGAAATATGTCAATCATATTGTTTCTCATATGCTAGACAAAAACACACTTCACCTCTACACGCTAACAATCTACACACCTCTACATTCACAACACAAAACATTTCAGTAATCTAGGGAACATATACATACATATGTATATACATACACACTATTGAGAGAGATGCGTATATATGTGTGCGTATTAGTATATGTATATATATATATATATATATATATATATATATATATATATAGAATACATATATGAATGTATGTATGTATGTATATATATGTATACACACATACACTCATATATATATTCATGGTTTCTATGTATCAATGTCTATCACTTTCAATAGTGTAAATATTTATAAATGTGCATTTTGTAGCTAAGATGATGGGTTAGGTTCATATGTATATATATTTCTCTCTATATATAGATATATTTACCTACATATGTATATTTATATGTGTGTACAAGTATGCGGAAATATGTATGTGTGTATGTGCATATATGCATACGTATATATATATATTATATATATATATATATATATATATATTTGTAAAAAATGAAGTTCGAAAATGCTGCTGTATTATACAATTTTTAATTTTTATATATACATTATAACATGTTTCAGTTCCTGAAATGAACCTTATCAAAAAAAGTTATATATAAAAAGAGACAGCTCATGCCGTCAAACACAAGAAATTCATTTATAATACACAACGGAGTCAGACATCTTAGAGTTCATGTATAGTTGATATATAGTTCATGTATAGTTGATATATAGTTCATGTATAGTTGATATATAGTTTGAAGTATATGTTCAAAGTATTCGATGCAGTGGCCCACGGTGGCGATACGTATTCAATACAAAAAACAGATCAAAGTGGTGGAAAGCGGTCAATACAGAAGATTGATGTTTCCGAAAGAGCGAGGAATTCATTTTTACCTTAAGCAATTGTGATGACCCATGGTGGAAGTTCGCTGGGTAGTTCTAGTGATTTTTTGTGAAATGCTTGGTTTTATAATGCCTGTTAGGTGGTCAATCTAGCGTAGCGTGACGTCATCAATGTTTTGACCAATCGTTTCGTTAGGTGGCTTTAATCAAGTGGAACGGGACGTCATCATTATTTTGACCAATCAAACACAAATACGCACACAGATACACATACATGCACACACTCACACACACATATATAGGCGAAAGTGTGGCTGTGTGGTAAGAAGCTTGTTCCCCAAAGACGTGCTTCCGGGTTCAGTCTCACTGCATGGCACCTTGCGTGACTTCTACTATAGCGTGGGGCCGACCAAAGCCTTGTGAGTGAATCTGGTAGACGGAAACTGAAAGAAACCCGTCGTATATATATATATATATATATATATATATATATAATATATATATATATACATACAAATGTGTGTATATATTTGTCTGTGTTTGTTTCCTCACCAGCGCTTGACAACCGATGTTGGTGTGTTTACGTTCCGTAACATAGCGGTTCGGCAAAAGAGACCGATAGAATAAGTGCTAAGCTTACAAAGAATAAGTCCTGGGGTAGACTTGTTTGACTAATGTCGGTGCTCCTGCATAGCCGCAGTCAAGTGACTGAAATGAGTAAAAAGTAAAAGAATATATACATACATATATATATATATATATTATATATATATATATATATATATATATATCGCCGTGACCCACCAGACTATCAGATGTTGCTACACATCGCTGGTCACAATGCGCTTCGCACTGTTTTAGCCTTGAAATAACGCCACCCCGCTGGCTAAGCGAGCAGGCCATACATATATATAATGTATATTCACATATATATCTATATCTATCTATCTATCTATATATCTATATATCTATCTATACATACATACCTACTTACATACCTACTTACATACATACGTACATACATACCTACATACATACCTACATACATACATACCTACCTACCTACCTACCTACATACATACAACATACATACATACATACATACATACATACATACATACACACATACATGCATACATACATACATACATATATACATACATACGTACATACATATATATATATATATATATATATATCTTAGGTGTTGTCAAGTATGAAATTTGTAGAAAAGAAAAAATGTTTCCCAATGTTTTATAAATACATGGAATAGTTTTATTCATCAAAGTATGCACCCATATTGTCAATACATTTTTGCCATTTCAGCGGTAGCTTGTCCAGCCCGGAATTGTAGAAGCCTGGCAATATAGAGTCAATAAAATCTTGGAAGGCCTGTTTTATATCATTATCGGAATTAATTTTTTTTTCCTATCAAAGTTATTCAAATTCTGGAAGAAGCCGTAGTCAGCGGGGGCAAAATCAAGTGAGTATGGTGGATGATGGAGAACTTCCAACTCCAACACCTGCAGTTTCACCAATGTGATTTTGCGATGTGAGGTGTGGCGTTGTTTTGCAATAAGATGCAATAATCTAGACTGCTTTTTGTAAGTTTCTGCATCATTTGGTCCAGTTGGCTGCAGTATACTTTGGCCGTGATTGATGAGCCAGGTTTAATGAAATCATAATGGATCCCACCTGCGCCAGATCATCAAGCACACACCACCAGCTTCTTTTGATGAATTCTGCTTTTTGGACTGTGTTTTGGTGAACGTTTACGATTGTTGTATTGGGTCCATTTATCATCACATATTACAATTCGATTTTAAAATGATTTATTTTTGTAACGAGAAAGTAGGATAATGCAAGCTTCCATTCGTTGCTCCTTTGTGGGGTCAAAGTTACCAGAACGAAATTTTGCAAACCAATTTGCTACTGTCTGCTGTGTAATAACATTACAATGAAATACTCCATCAATATTCCGAGCTGACTGATGCTGTATTTCCAAGAAAGAACTCATATTTCAAAACTAGGAATTTCCGACTTATCCATCTCTAAACAAAAATAGTAAAAAACGATTTATAAATAGTTTATAAAGCGCAAAATGAGTTATAATAAATAGATGTGTCAGATTTCTAACAAAAGATAAAGCTTGTCAAAATATAATAATGGCTCAAAATGAGCAACTCTCAAAGTTTACCATATACCTTACTACAAATTTCATACTTGACGACCTTCTCCCTGTTTATTTCTGTGTTCCTTTCTGTGGAAGAGCGTAGGCTAGAAACGTTAAAGACGTTTCCACTTCCCGAGCGTTAAACTAGTACACCACCTGTCTTTGTCTTTTTTTTTTTTTGTGAATTCTCCCTATAAATATATAATAATACCTATTTCTTTATTACCCACAAGGGGCTAAACATAGAAGGGACAAACATAGGTATTAAGTCGATTACATCGACCCCAGTGTGTAACTGGTACTTAATTTATCGACCCCGAAAGGATGAAAGGCAAAGTCGACCTCGGCGGAATTCGAACTCAGAACGTAACGACAGACGAAATGTCGCTAAGCATTTCGCCCGGCGCGCTAACGCTTCTGCCAGCTCGCAGAAAATATAATATATAATAATACCATTGCATGTTTCCATATACTTGCAGAGGCACATATACATATAATCATATAAGTTGTTATATTATGTTGTAAAGAAAGTTCTGTCACATTTCAAGACGGAATAAGGAACAAGTCTTTCTTTGATTTTAATTGATGTACTTCATCAAGATATTTCTCCTCATTATTGATACCCTAACCCCATCTGATTTGTAAATCGTTCATCTCTCAGGCATGAAATCCCTCAGGGTTGAAGCGAAGAAAGACTCAACATTGTTTTTGACATCTTCACAGTTAACTCACATGCGAGAATTTTGACTGGCGACTGTTGGTGGCGCCACCTATGGTTGCTTTCGGAGTAAGAGACGGAGAGAAAGAGAGCTTTCTGCGAAATAGAAGGGCAGTAGAATTTTCCCTCTAGAGGAGAAAACCGCGCAGAGAATATAATCTTTTGTTTTTCATTAGCTTTATTATTAGGCGAGGTCATTTTCTAATCCATGCAATTAATTTTTTCCTATTTTGGGTCTTCAAGTAACTACAAATAACGCTATTTCGTTCTCATTGGAGCTTATCAAGGCAACATAACTTGGGATTATGAAACTAGTTGGTCTATGTTCATTTAAAACGGTTAGGAATTGTTATTTTTTGTCTTTCTTACTCTCTTGACAGTGGAGAAAAAGAGTGAATTGATAGAGGCGGAGCAATGAAAGCCCAGATTCATTCAAAATCAAAATTAACATTATACACAAGTATGATAGATATTTTCTATTTTCTTTACTTTTAACAGTGGAGAGGCGAATTAAGAAAGAGATTGAATGATAGAAAGAGGGAGAACCTCTTACGTGTTTAGGATTTTATTCTGGGAGTCTTTGAAGTATCTTATTTTATTTCTCCCATTTATTATTATTATTATTATTATTATTATTATTATTATTATTATTATTATATTATTATTATTATTATTATTATTATTATTATTATTATTATTATTATTATTATTATTATTATTATTATTATTATTATTATTATTATTATTATTTATTATTATTATTATTATTATTATTATTATTATTCTTTTGACTTTTGCTTTATATTTCTACAAATTGGCTCCAAGTCTCACCCAGAGACCTCAAGAGACAACAGGTTGGAAGTTCATGTTGTTGTTATGCCTAGTGTGCCATATATTTGCCTTTTTTGTATGTTGCACTAGTGAATGTCCAAAAAAAAAAACGAAAATTATGTTTGTTTTAAACCCTGAGATTACATAGAAAGTATTTTGCGTAGGATATGAGCAGTTCCCAAGAGCACTATCTTTTGAATTTCTGCCCTTTTTGGGTTTCCTGGTATCTGAGTTAGGTAGCGATCAGCCCCTTTTGCTATCATTCCCAGGGCACCTATGACAACAGGTATTGTTTTAGTCTTCAGGTTCCACATTTTGCTGATTTCTATTTCAAGATCTTTATATTTGCTCAGTTTTTGGTAGGTCTTGACAGATACGTTTATATCGATTGGGACAGTCATATCAATGAGGAGGCATGTTCTTTGTTTGAAGTCTTTCAATATGATGTCTGGCCTTTTTGCATCTATCTTTTTTGTCAGTTTGAACGGGGAGGTTCCAGAGGAGTGAGATGTGGTCATTTTCAAGCACTGGAGGTGGTTTGTGTTCCCACCAGTTTTTTTCATGGGGCAAATCCAGGTTTTTGCAGATTACCCAGTGAATATATTGTGCAGCTCTATCATGCCTGTTGAGATACTCTGTAGGCGCTAGAAGACTGCACTTGGAGACAACATGATCAATGGTTTCATTTTGTTGTTGACATACACGACATGTTGGGCTACTGCCGTTCTTCAATATGTTGGCCTGGTAGTTCCTTGTTGGTAGGCATTGATCTTGAGCTGCTATGATGAACCCTTCTGTTTCAGATTTTAAGCCAGAGGCCATTAGCCATTGATGGGTCAGGGCTTTGTCAACATCTGCATTATTCGCTCTCTTTGGGTATTTGCCATTGAGAGGTTTTTCTTGCCATTTATCATTCAGAATATCTAAGGCAGCAGTTTTAGCACGGGTTTTCATGCGTTTAGCTTTTTCTGTGCTTGTTTCTTGTATGTCTAATTCCGAAATTTGTTGTATTCGGAATTCACTTAGATATTCCTTTGCCTGTTTTGTTACTGAGTATGATGCTTTCTTGTTTTCATGTTTTGAGACAAGTTTTAACATATAGTCCTCAGAGTTTTTCAGGTAGGTGTCTAGGCCAATTGTAGCAATCTTCATTGTTATTGCTAGTTGTAAAAGTCCACGGGCTTCCTCTTTTCTTGGCAGATAAAGTCGTTCTATATCTGCCTTAGGGTGGTGCATTGTATGCATTGTCAACAGTTTTCGTATTTTTCTGTCAAGATTACATATTTCAGTAATTGACCAGTTAACGATATTGAAACTGTAAGTCACGACTGGTATGGCTAAAGCATTGATCGCTTCGATCCTGTTTCTCGCATTCAGCTCTGTCTTGAGTATTGCGCTTTCTCTGCGATGACATTCTCTCCTGATCTTTTCCTTCATCACTGAATACCCTATTCCGCCCCCCTTCAATTACCCCTAGGTACTTGTAACTCTCCGCTGGGTCTAACTCTTTTATGACATGCTGCTGGTCAAGGTTACCGTTAGATGTTTCTGTCATTTTTTCTTTGATAAAAGTAGCTTTTGCACATTTATCGAGGCCAAATTGCATTCTGATGTCATCACTGAATTGTTTAACAATCGCTAGTAAGCCCTTGAGTTGTTGGTCATGTTTTGCAAAGAGCTTTAAATCATCCATGTAAATGAGATGATTTATATTTTTATCAAACATTTTATATCCGTACTGCGCGTCATTGAGCAGTTTTGAAAGAGGTATTAAGGCTAAACAAAAGAGGAGTGGTGATAGTGAGTCACCCTGGAAAATGCCACATGAATTTTTACATCACCAGCCTTTTTATATTCTATCCAGGCTATTGACAAATTTTGTGTCGTTTGTGACAATCTTCTAAGATCATCTTATTGATGAGTAGTTGATCTTTACAACCATAGGATCCACGTTTACATAATTTCTGTTCATTTGGGAATATGCTGCTGTCTGTTAAAAAACTATAGGTATATTCCGTCAGGACAGATGTTAGCGTTTTATACATAGTTGTTAAGCAGGTTATGGGTCTATAGTTTTTGGTTCATTTGTTTCTTCACTTTTTGGAAGCCGGACTGTTAACCCATTAGCTAGCCTAGGAGGCATCCTACTAGGGTGTTGCAAAACATCATTGTAAACTTCTGTTAGCAGTTCATGGCTCTCTGGGAAGGCATTCAACCAGAAGTTAGGAATGTTATCCTTTCCTGGAGACTTCCATTTGCTTGAGCTCCTGTGAGAAAATCTTATATCTTCTACCTTGACACCCTCCTACTTTTGCTCTTCTAAGGAGTCCAGTTCTGTAGATATTCTATCAATCCAGGGGGCCTTTTCGTTGTGTTTTTTCTTCTGCCCAAATTTTATTCCCAAATCTCAGCACTTCTTCTTTTGATGGTACAGACTTTACAGTAATTGGTATTTTTCCTATCTTCATGTAAAAAGTTTTGGGGTTATTTTTGAACATGTTGTTGACCTTGAAGAATCTAACACGCTTTTCATACCTCGCTATGCGGGCAGCTTTAGCAGATACCTTTTGCTTGATGGCATCAATATAAAGTATAGTTTTCATATGATATTTTTTCATTAATTTTGGGGTTTTTGTAGGTTTGGTAGTCTTGTCAACCTTAAGGCTTTTCAAATACTCAATGTCAGACCTAAGTAGTTTAATTTGTTGTTGGATTCGCTCTTGCCAAGAAGGCTTTTTGTGGGAATGTTGCAGTTTTCCAGTCTTTTCACCACATAGAATCGTCGAGATTTTCGCGGATGCATAGTATAGGTGGTTGAGATCTGTGATATCAACATCATTAGCTGAAATTATATCCTTTAGTGCAAGGCGGATTTTACCAATTATTTTCATGTTTGGTTAGAGTTGCGGATTTTGGGGAGTGTATCGCGTTCATCCATACTGGTTTCCTTAATTTTCAGCCATTCAACCATGATTTGATTTTTTAGCTCATGTAGTTCTGTTGGGTCAATATTTGTGTGACTTTCTTCATCTATTTAATGTTCATCTGTCTTAGTGTTTATGATTGGTTCAGGGAATATTTCTCTTTGCCTATCACTTATACTAACTCTTTCAATCCTTACTGCGTTTTTATCAGCCCGTGCAGTTTGCGTTTGATATTCGTCACCTACGGTTTTTAGAAGCTCAATATCGATAGAACTTGGTCATCCAGATCAAGCGTAGTCTGTGAAACAAAAATATCTCGTAAGGAATTTGCCAAACTATCAACAGAATGAATATTTCTTGTTGCATATATTAAAAAGAACCCCTTTTTAATGCATGCAGCATACAGTATCTGATGGGTAAAATCGATAGAAAATTAACCACTTAGCATTAAGTAATCTGCAAAGAAAGAAACAAAACATTAGTCAGTTAGTATTTGTGCTTATTTTCCAATAAGTATTGAAAGGTACCCTCAAATTGATCTTGTCAATAATGCAAGAAAACTTTCTTTCCACCCTACCATAATAAATGTAATACAATTTGTAATTTTGTTATATACTAAACGAAAAGTCCCTTTGTTGTTGACGTCTGCTCACTACGCTGCTTGGATTTTGGTGTTGCCTGGTCAGTTAATGACATCCGATATAAACTTCTATTGCATAACTAAAAAAAATGTTTACCCGCCCCTGTAAGTATATATGTCTCATGCTTCATTTATTTATAAACAACTCAGTTGCAATGTATAATTCCAAATAATTGCATCCATTTCGTCGCAGTGCGTAGTTTCAAATCACCGACACCTGAGTTATGAGTTCAGCACGTTTCCACTGTGCCACTATGCTGAACGAGTGACTAAGCAGATACATAATGTATTATTTGTTTCATTTGTTTCTCTTACATCACTCATCATGTTATTTCATTTATTTATTTCTCTGCATTGGATTGCTTCAAATGTACGAAATATAGTAATTACACACTACATGCTGCAGCTCTGAGATGTTAATTTACTGGAAGGTAAATTCACTCTGTCGATACTCCGAGAGCCGAATTTGACAAACTAATTGCATAGATCTATGCAAAAGAAATTTTCCGGTCAAACTCCAGTGTTTGACCCGAGCAAAAAAAAAACAGAAAGTGCAGTAGGTGCAAAACAACATGTAGTAAACGAATATGAAAAAAAATGGGCGCTGGCGAACGGGGGGCGAGAGAGAGGACTCGAAAAATTAATATCGGGAATGTTCCAAGTCATCTCACCACTTCCCCGTTCGTCCGCGAAATGTTTTTTCTTCATATTCGCTTACTACACATTATTTTATACCTAGCAAACTATTTTCTCTTTAATTTTTGTGAAAGGGGTGGGTGGGGTGCGGACTCGGATAATTCACACGATCCAGTAACCCCACTTCGACACCCGGTCACAAAAATGAAAAAGAATAGTCTAATAGGTGTAAAACAACATGTAGTAAACGATTATGAAAAAGAAAAATGCTCGCTGGCGAATGGGGTGGGGAGGACCAGGACAATTCACACGATCCGATTTTTTCCCTACAGAAAATAGATACTCTTCCCAACCACACAGTTCAGGGTTCAGCCCCACTGCATGGTACCTTGGGCAAGTGAATTTTCCGAGTCATCTCCCCCGCCCCCGTTTTCCACCTCGCATTTTTTTCATATTCGTTTACTACATGTTATTTTATACCTATTGCACAATTCTTTTGCTCGGGTCAAACACTGGAGTATGACCAATTTCCCTGAGTGTTTCTTCATTTACCATTTTCAGATCAACTAGAAGTAAATCAATTCTGCTTCCTCAGCGCAGCATAGTAAGCCAGCTTGTTAGTATAGTATATGATACAGTATAATTTAATATATAGTTTAATACTATATAGTACAAGAGAATATATAAATATAATGTAATAAAATGTGATATAATATAATACGTGTGTATTTGCTTCCGTGAATATACTCAGTACTGTTGTACATATGTATTAAAAAGCGTTTATTCCTGCACTCCTTGACTTTATGCCTGATTCAATGGTATGCGTTACGCCTACTGTTGCCTTAAAAAAGTCAAATCTTGTATCATGTGCACGGAAACCAACAAGGGGGGGGGGGTAACTTTTAGATTTATTCAGTACAACCTTACTCTTGTGTATGTGTGTTATATCTTATATATTACGATCGAAGCAATATAATTTTCATACATAGAATACCATTTAAAGGAAATTATATGGTTAACACACACACTCACACACACACACACCACACACACATACACACACACACACACACACACACACACACACACACAAATATATACATACATATACATACAGGCATTTATATTCATACATGTGTATACTAGTACACGCGAGCGCACACACATACACTCATGTACACGCACACGTACAGGTGGAAACGAAATTCTGTCGCATTTTGAACATATTTTTTCTTTCAAATGATTGATTTTCTTTGCAGACTACTTTATACTACAATGGTTACATTTGCATCGGTTACACTCTTTGGAAATGAGTTTAGATCAGACTCATATCAGACACTGCATGCTGTATGAATTCAAAAGGCACCCGTTAGCAATGGAAGCAGTAAGAAATATTCTTTCTGTCGATGGAAATGAAGCTTTAAGTATCCGGACATGCGAAAGATGGTTTGGTCAATCGTGTACGAAAAATATTTCTCTCGCAGATCCCACTCGATTTGGACGACCAAGTTTTGCTAATATTGAGGTTTGAAAGCCTTACATGAGGAAAATTAAAGGCAAACTGCACGAGTATTATCGGAACAGCTCAATTCTAGTCATACTTCGATCGAAATACACCTTCATGAACGAGGAAAAGTGTCTAAATTTGGTTAGTGAGTCCTTCATCGTCTGACTGTTTCTCAGTTTAATCAATATGTTGTATTTTCGTCACTGAAAAGCAAACTTGCGACCGAAGCTTTCTTGGGTAGGAATCATCGCAAGCAATGAAAGGCGGGTTCGGTATGATCATATCCAACGAAAGTGACAATGGTTAGTAACAATAATAAAAAAAAAGAGTATCCATACTCAAACCAGCACTATACGCGAAAAAACTTATTTTCTGTTATGTATTCAGTCTTGTTACACCAAAATGAAATAGTTAATCCAGGATAGTATTGTCATCAACTGGAAGCATAGCAGAAAATTTTGGAGAAAAAGCGACCGTTATTGGTCAATCGTAAAAAAGCTGCTATTCTTACACAATAAAGCAAAATAACATTTCGACCAAATCATTACAGAAAAGATTATGGCACTAAATCTAGTAGTTCTGCCCCATTCTTCTTACTCTTCTGATCTTACTTCATCTAATTTATTATCTTTCCAGAACATTGTACCATTATTAACAAGGAGAACAGTTTATCAATTATGGTGCAGTTAAGAACTATATTGAGTGTTTCTTTGCTTCGAAACCTGAAGAATTTTATGCTCGATCGATAAATAATTTACCAAATAGATGGAATTATGTTATCAATAAAAGGGAAAATATCTTGATTACATATATCAATTAAGACTAATGAATCATTTGTTTCTTTGAGACTAAAAGAAACAATATAACTAAATTAGTCTACCTTAATTGCCCTTCACTCGACGACAGAATGAATGACTTAATAGCGGTGCATAAATAACTGTTGTAATAACAACACGAATCTAGGCATGGGCTTTAATGTATATTTTACATGTGCGTCACATGCTGTATAAATGTGTGACATTGTGTATGCGTATATGTAAGCATCTAAGCGGTTGTATGCGTGGTTCGTATTTTTCTATGATTGTGTGTTTATTTATACGAACGTCTATTTCTGTATATGCGGCGGTCGAAGATGTTTTAGAAATGTACAAGTGATAGAAATATTTAACAAACGCACTTACACAAACACACATACAGACAAATACATCCATAAACTTGAAATAAGAATCAATAATAAAATACAAGAAGATTCTCAATACGACTAATGGCGTCATAAAAACAAGAGCAAAACACAAAATGGCGGCTTGAATTTCAAAAGATATTTTTATTGAGCTTCTTTTTGATTAAAATAGAGGAATGTCTTTTATGTACGTATGTATGTCTTTTATGTATGTATGTATGTATGTATGTATGTATGTATGTATGTATGTATGTATGTATGTACGCATGCATGTATGTATGTGTATGTGTATATATATATATATATATATATATATATATTATATATATATATATATATTATATATATGCATTATGCATGTATGCACATATATATAT
Source organism: Octopus sinensis (assembly GCF_006345805.1). NCBI lineage: Eukaryota > Metazoa > Mollusca > Cephalopoda > Octopoda > Octopodidae > Octopus > Octopus sinensis. The sequence goes on along the minus strand of NC_043007.1, from coordinate 51,604,210 downwards.
GTATATATGCATATATGTATACAGTAATCCCTCGACTATCGTGGGTGTTACGTCCCAAAACCCCAAAAGAAATAATTAAAATCTAAAAAAGTTATAAATACCTATCGGCTGCAGAAACCCGGATATATTGAGGAAGCCGCGATATAACCTTACATTTATTAACCAGAAAAATCCGCGATACACTAAGTGCTCGATAGATGAACCGCGATATGGCGAGGGGTTACTCTATATGTGTGTAAATATATGTATCAATGTATGTATAGGCGGCGTGTGGCAGAAACGTCAGCACGCTGGGCGAAATGCGTAGCCGTATTTCGTCTGTCGTTACGTTCTGAGTTCAAATTCCGCCGAGGTCAACTTTGCCTTTCATCCTTTCGGGGTCGATAAATAAAGTACCAGTTTCGCACTGGGGTCGATATAATTGACTTAATCCCTTTGACTGTCCTTTTTTGTCTTCTCTATGTTTAGCCTCCTGTGGGTAGTAAAGAAATATATATGTATCAATGTATGTACGCATGTTGTATGCTCGTATGTGCATATGTTTATATGTATATGTATGTATTTGCGAATTATATATATATATATATATATATACAAAGATGTATGTATATATATGTATCTATGTACGTACGTATGTTTGTATGTATATGTGTATGTATGTATGTATGTATGCATGTATGTATGACTATGAGTTCTCTGGTTGGCCCACACACCCTGTTACACAAAGTGTACGAGAGAATATGCTTGATATCACAACGGTAGCTGTCGGTCCTCCATGACCGTACTTTTGATAAATAGACATCACCACACTGCATGTATGTATGAGTGCATACATGTGTGCATACATGTCTATATATATGTTTTCTTTTTCTCTTTTTCATTCAGAGTTAATTTTGACAAGCCACTTGCTTGGTAGCAATGTTGTAGAAGAAGACATCCTGCTGTTTTTTAATGTAAGGAATCTTGTAATATGTTCCTTAATTTTGTTCCGAAATATGAAGCAGTCAGCAAAGAATCTTTTCCAGTTCACTATTAAATAGGTTTGGAAATGATTATCAAAAGTAGTTCTGGACAATGTAAAGATTTTTATTCCAGGTGCCTCATTACAAGAGTTGCATTTGTCACCATCGCTGTGCCTTGAACTCGTAGATAAAATTTATTGTCAACATCATATATTGAGCCAAACGATACCTCTCAATTCTACATCAGTCATCACATCTCTGTAATGTAAATGTGCACAAACAACAAACTAAAGGTTCATCTTTTCAATGATGGTAAGCATCAACACATTTGTGCAAATGGAAAATTCAAAATATTCCTTTTTTTACAAAATATAAGATGAAAATGGTCAACTACAAAATGCAAAAGAAGAATATTTTATTAGAATTTTAAACCGTAAAGTAAACCGGAAATAGTTAACACCATAACAAAAAAAAAAAAACTAAATGAAAAGATTACATTAGTTCGGAACACGTGTGTTTGAAAAGTTGTGAAACGAAAGCGCTTACATAGAAACTGCACATGAGACATAAAATACACCCTGTATACGGAGTTCTACCACAAAGGTTAGTAGCATTCTATTAAATAAAAATAAAATTTTAAAATAGTTAATAACTTATGAATATATACATAAAACACACACACACAAAATTATAATTTTGACCTCACTTTCTGTTTTTTATATTTTGTTCATAATGTGAGACATCCTTCATTCTTTTATGTATTTATTTATTTACTATTGTGGTTTTTCAATATATTCTTTAATTTATTACTTTATAACTATTTCAACCAAAACATAAGGTTTTCGCCAAGTTCTGGTAACCAAACCATAATGAGTTTTTTCTCCTGTACGATCTGATCCCAAGACTAGAATTGTTCATTCCTATCAGAAATATAGGTTTCCGTTAGTAACTGATAGTGCTATATTAACTAATAGTATAGTTTCACATGCATACATATACACGCATTTAATATGTATTTCTTTCGTCTGTGAGAACAATAATAAATATTGTGCTTGCTGTTTGTCATGGAAGAGAGTAAAGCAATCATTAACGTCCCGTACATACAGCTGACTTTTATGTCGTAAGAAAGTGCAAGTAGACAGCAAGGCGGCAGAATTCATGACTAACACGCATCATATATATATTATATATATATAATATATATATATATATATATATATATATGTGTGTGTGTGTGTGTGTGTATGTGTGCGTGTGCGTGTGTGTATATATATATTATTAAATATATTGTATATATTCTATATTATATACATAATATATATGTATATATATATATATATATATATATATATATATATATATATATATATATATATATATATATATATTCATGTATAAGTATAAATCTATATATGTGTGTATATAGATGTATGTATATAGACGCATGTAATAAAAGACAAGATATAGAAGGAAACAAACTCGTAAAATTGAGACGTTTATTATTGGAAGAAAAATTCGAACTGTTGCCATAGTAACGAAGCTAAAGCGCGCAGAGTGATGCCGCTTGGCACAGATTGAACTTGAACTCTGGCTCGCTTCCGCTGTTTACAGAAGTGTTTTGAAGGAATGTACGGAGCGTGTGATCGTCGCATTGACTCTGAAACTGCCTCAAATTTTGCCAAAAGCCTGGCGACACCTGTTCAGAGGCCAACGCAAAATTTCAGAAAGAGTATGGAGAGGAGTATATGAACTGAAAGAATGTCGATAGTGACAAACGTTCTGGGAGACCTGCAACCAGAAAAACATCGCAGATGTGCGTACAGCTGTGAGAAGAAATCATCGAATCATCATCCATGAGTTATCAGAGGATGCGCAGATTAGTTAGGGCATGAAGCGCGTGTCTGCCAAGTTTGTACCATAACGGCTTTCAGCTGGCAACGCACCTGCCCATTCAGTGCAGCTTGTGCACCAGTTTTTGACTAAGCACAGCATTTCCCAGGTCCGACAGCTGCCATATTCCCATGGTCTCGCCCCTTGCGACTTTTTCTTATTTCCAAAAATCAAATCCCGCTTGAAAGGAAGATTTCAGGATGTCGAGGAAATCAAAGTGAATATGACGAGGCAGCTGCTGATTATCCCAGAAAACGAGTTCCAGGAAGCTTCTATGGGTAGAAACAGCGCTGGATTAAGTGTGTGGCTTCCTAAGAGAACTACTTTGAAGGAGATAAATGCCATGTAGGAACGTGTTGTAGTTTAGTTTTTATAGCAGCAGTCCGGATACTTATTGATCAGACATCATATGTATATATACATATATACACATACATATTCATATATTCATATATATATATATATATATATATATATATGTATGCTTTTATGTATGAATGTGTATATATATATATATATATGGATCTTTTCTGTTTGGCTGCCTGCCAAACATTCTATTGAAATTGATTTCACATTCAGTTTAATGATTCACTTTTATAGGCTAATTAATGACGTGAAAGTAATTTCACTATAAATCAATAAATAAAGAGTTATACTAATAACTGAAGTTTGAATAATTAAATAATTAAAGTTTGAAAATTTTGGTAATCGTAGCCAATCGTAAGCCACAGACACAATCATGTCTGTTTCGATAGTAACAAGCGGAACATGAGAACTTTTTTGCCTGTTGCCATAGTAACATTCTTTGAAAAGTCTGCGAGGAAGTACATGTTGACAGAAGTTTTTTTGTCATTAAGCATTGAGGTGCTTGTAAGATGTGCTAAAAATAACAACTAAATAAGATTTTTGGATAAATCTTTTGAATAAAAGTTTATTTGCCAACAACTCGCTCAGAGATTTAAAACTGTTTTCCTCTTTTGAATTAACATAAACATTTATTTACATGAAGGATAATTACCGGAGACATAACACGTTTTGTTTACAAATATTGACAACACGTGCTATTTTCAGGATGTTGGCAACAAAATGTGCAGTCACGCACAAAAAAAAAATGATAGCTTCCAAATCCTGTACCCAACTGGGTGAAAATGATCAAACTTTAAACCTCAATAACTTTTAAAATGTTCGGTTACAGATACAACTCATCTGGAGGATCTACCTGACTTTATTTATTGAAAAAAGACATTTGCACAAGATACTACACAACGGGATCTAAGTCTATATCCATGAAGCGAAGCAATGTGAAACGAACTTCTTAGCTATTCGGCCATATCTGTGTATCGACCTCAAGGCACTGAGCCATCAAGAAAGATGTGTGTACGTACGTAGTACCTACCTACCTACCTACCTACCTACCTACCTACCTACCTAACTACCCACCTACCTACCTACTTTCATACATATATACAAACATACATACAAACGTACAAAGATAATATGTACATACATACGTACATACATACGTACATACGTACATACATACGTACATACGTACATACGTACATACATACGTACGTACGTACATACGTACATACATACGTACATACGCACATACATACGTACATACGTACATACATACATACGTACATACGTACATACATACATACAACGATACACACGTACATATATACGTACATACATACATGCATGCATACATACATGCATACATAGATACATAGATACATACATACATATATAAATACATACATACACGATACACATACAACAACGGTCGGTTGATTGGCAGAACTGTTACCGTCATAATTCTGTGTTCAAAACACACCGATGTCAACTTTGTTTCATCAATTTGGGGTTGATAAAATAAATGGTCACTCAAGTATTGGGATCGATCTAAACGACTGAGCCCTTCCCTCCACACACACACACACACATATACGACTATGTGTGTATATATATATATTATATATATTATATATATATATTATATATATATATATATATATATATATATGTATGTATGTGTGTGTGTGTGTTTATATATTTCACTGATACACACACATATAGCAAGGAAATGGCACTTCGTTGTTTTCGACGATTAGTCTTCCCATAGTTTGATCAACTGAACTGTCTATGCACTGTGGGTGACGCAGGCAATATGTACACGCATACACAAACATACACATACATATATACAATGCGTACACGCATGCATACATACACGCATACATACATAATTACATATATACATACATACATACACGCATACATACATACATACATACATACATACATACATACATACATACATACATACATACATACATACATACACGCATACATACATACATACATACATACATACATGCATACATACATACATACATACATACATACGTACGTACATACATATACTATATACGATGGCCAGTGATCAATTTCCATCTACTCGGTTTTTACTCGAAGCTGTTGATCAACCTGAGGCTAGAGTACAGAAACATTTTCTTAAAAAGATGTACACTGGGATTGAATCAGTAACCACTTGAACTCCTTACGCATATGTAAATTTTCTGAGCAATGCTACTCAGTTGAAAGGAAGGACATAACAACAGTAGAAACAATATCGATATCTTTACCACCACCACCACCACCACCAATATCACCACCACCACCACCACCACCACCACCACCAACAGTGACATAGGTATACATATATAATGGTTGTAGTGGGGAGGTCATTTACGTTAGAATGATATCGATATGCATTAAAACAATGAAATTTCTTCATTTTTGCTGCTATTATAGTCCTGCAAATGTGGCTACGTGATGACTCTGGAAATATGATAGTATTGTGAATTTCCGGTATATAGTACATAGATGTGCCTCATGTTGTGTTCAGACCAACCGACAAGCCTACCAGCCGACCGGCCGACCGCACCCCGAGCTTCGATTTCCTGCCGTACTTCAAATCACTCTGTATCATGTATCACTCGTTCGAACCCAACACCTGGATTGTTTTGTTCCACCCGAGGAAATATTTCTTTATGATGTTATTTGCTCATTGAAATTGCAATGGCCTACATTTTCATTATTTTTTGAAATGGCAGGGATTAGTAGAATCGTTAGAACAACGGACAAACAGCCTAGTTGCATTTACATCCTGAGTTCTGATCTCACCACAGTCAACATCCATCCGAAGGAAGGTGGAATTGTTCACTTTATATAGCAGTTCTGAACAATAGTGCAAGTTCCCTGCATTTCTGACGGTGACTTTGTAAATGATTATCTGTAACTAGAGGTAGAACAAATATCGTGAGGAACTTCGTAAAGCAGAGTTTTTACATTCTTCTCGTCTGTTTAGATAATACGGTGATATACATCAGCGAAAGATATACGCAGCCATACATATATATTCACATACATACAACGTAGCAGTAGAGGTTGAGAGAAATGATTCAGCTGGGCGGTAGGGTGACTGCTGGCATAATAGCTGCTTCTGTGTTGCTGGAGGCAGCATCAAAGAGCAAAGCATCTCTTGTGTTTCAGTGTACTGATGTGGTGTCGGTGGGGGTCGTTGAATGATATCATTAGAGCAGATGAAATCTCCACGAAGCGTTTGGGTAAGTGGTCAAGACCGTTTACAATTATGAGGTCTCCGTTTCGAACTTATTCTGTGGCACTTTGAGGATGTGCCTTCTTCCATAGCCTGAGACGGATCAACACCTTATAAGTAAAAAACAATAGATGACAACTGTGGGGTCACCTGTCTCCCCCTTCCCTCATATATATATATTATAAAATGTCAGGGTACAATATGCACCTGTTTGGTAGAAAGAAGAGTGAAAACTCTCTAAACTTATTTGAATTTTGAATTTACATTTGCTCGCTATTGTTCGTTTGGAAGTCGTGGGGCCTTCAGCTGAACAGACGCGCACAGAGTGGTAAATGTATTTTAAGAATAGTTTATGTAGTAATCCTAGCTGATGAGCTTTAAGTGTCATTTGGCACAGAAAGTGAAATGAATTGATAGCGGGATATCTGCTCTTCTCTTCGTGGTTTTACAAATGGCGACGACTGTTTTTTTTAAATATATTTGCTACATTCTCCGTGCGTGTTTACATATAGTGAGGGATGTGTGGTAAATAGGTGCATATTGTGCCCGGACTTAATAATATATATTTTGCCTATTTTGGTTATGTTTGCTGCCACCTTATCATTACATTTTTAAAGATAATGATAACTTATTTGAATTTGTGTGTGTGTATACATACACACACATATATATTTATTTATTTATGCGCCCTTTTCAATTCTAGCCAGGCTCATGGGTCCGGTTTCCCGGTTTCTATGGCGTATGTGTTTACCCCAGCTGGACGGGACGCCAGTCCATCGCAGCGTTACTCAAGAAACAAGAAGAAAGAGTGAGAGAAAGTTGGGGCGAAAGAGTACAACAGGGGTCGCCACCACCCCCTGCCGGAGCCTCGTGGAGCTTTAGGTGTTTTGCTCAATAGACACACACAACGCCCGGTCAGAGAATCGAAACCGCGATCCTCCGACTGCGAGTCCGCTGCATAACCACTGGGCCATTGCACCTCCACACACATACACACACACACACACATACACACACACACACACACACACACACACACACACACACACACATATATATATATATGTGTATATATATGTATGTATACACACACTCGTGTGTGTGTGCACACATGAAAAAAGGTGTACCCAACGATGAGAAAATTAATAAGCCCCTGGGTCGAACAAAAATAGCTGTGGCATTTATTCAGCCAAAGTTGAACACATATTTAGACGTCTGTGCTGCTGTCACTAATGGAGTGATAAATGATTAGCTCTTTAACAACCTATATCTAGCGATATTATTGATCACAAATTGAATGATACAAAAACAATTATTTTTATGTTATAATCAGATAAGCGGCAAGCAAAAGTCAATTCTACACACATACATACGTTGTCTGATCAATAAGTATCTGGATTGTTGCCATAGTAAATGAAGCTAAAGCACGCAAAGTAAAGCCACTTGGTGCAGATTGACATTGGACTCTGCCATGGATGCTCACTGAGTTTTAACGTTCTAGCTCACTTCCGCTATTTACAGCAGTGCTTGGAAGGAAGGTGTGTAGCGTGTGATCGAAAGCAGTTTTGGCAGACACACGTCTCATACTCAAATCTTCAGTGATGATGGACTGAACTGAACCGTAACTAATCTGCACATCTTCTGATAACTTACGGATATGTTATTCGACGATTTCCCTTCACAGCTGCACGCACATTTGCGATGTTTTTCTCAGTTCTGCTGGTTGCAGGTCTCGCAGAACGTTCATCCCTATCGACATTTTTTCGACCACCTTGGAAACGTCTTAACCACTCATTCGCTCCAAGCAAATTTTCAGGATCAATGCATACCTTTGGACCTATTCGAGTAGTAAAACGTGAAGAAGTTTGATGCAAAGAGTGGAACGAGAAAAAAGAAAAGAAGAAAACCAAAATCTATCTCTGCCTCCTTTGTCCGGATATATATATATATATATATATATATATATATATATATATATATATATAGACTCAAATGAATATGGTACTTAAGTTCAGGCACAAGAATTTACTACGGTATTATCCATACAATTTCAAAATAACGTGATTAAAATCAAAATAAACAAGGATATCCAGAGGTAATGCAGTACGATCATTTCATGCAACTCCATTTAATTGAACAATGCCTTCATTACATCAGTTTAAAATGCAGAGCAATCCTCAGCTGCACAAAGTCATAGAGTTTAATTAAATTTAAACAGATGGATACATTGATATAATTATACCTAAAATCTCCAAGAAGTTAAGGAGATAGACAAAGAACATGCTGCCTTCACTCAGGCATAGAAGCTACTAAGATATCAAGAAGATATACATTGTTACAGACTCTGCTTGTCACTGATTTTTTGTTTTTATGGGGTCAATTTTTAATTTATAGACTAGTTTATCAAATTCTTGTATATCTTAGTCTGAGAGAACAAAGGGGGCAGTATCTGTTAGGGGAAGGGCTAAGGGAGCAGACAGAAATCATAGTTGGTATAATTATAAAAATCAAGATTTATTAGAAGGAATATCATAAGGTTTGGTAAAGGAAAACTTAAAACAAGATGTTAGCTGATAATTAAGGGGGTCGTCCACTACCAGACCATTGATAATGAAACGGGAAATTTTATCATGTATACTATAGTTAAAATATTTTAAACAATGTTGCTATATTGTATACAGTTAAAGTTTAGGGTTATTCAGAGAATTATTAAGAAGAATATTATAACAAAAGGATAGAAATGTTTGAATACTTTTGAGTATATACCAAACTTTTACCACAATAGAGGGAGGAAAAGAAATTATCCAGAAATAGTTTCATATTTATACATATTATACACTTAAATACTAGCTCATTAGATGGTATCTGTGAATATTGATTAATTGGTATATACCGGTATTAATAATGGAGTATTGAGGTAAAAGGACATGCTAATTATATATTAATAAAATTATAATCTAAGCAGTTTTTTAAAAATAAGTAGTGAATATACCAATATAGTTTCATATAAGCTAAGTATGAACTTATAGAGGTACAAAAATTAGATTAATTTTCTAAATAAATAATGGCTAATTATAAAATAATCAAGTAGGGCAGAACACCATAGAAAAGGAATAGAAAAAGCTTAATCTCTAAAACCATGATAAAGTATATGTAGCTTTTTAACACCAATAGAGAAGATTTATAGAAAATATAATAATAATTCAAAATATATTAGACTAAAAATTATATATTTACTTATTTAGCTAATATCAATAAAAGATTGATGTCTGGTATCAGCTAAAGGAATATTTAAGTTATGGAACATTCATATTTTACACTAATTTTTTAAAACTAAGGGTTATATTGTAGGTTTAAGAGGTTATTGTTACTCCCTACATGATATTTATAGTTTCTTAGTGGTATTGTTTAGAAGAATTATTTATATAAAGGCCCTTATAAATACTAAGATCAGGAGGGTAGAGCCATTTAAGAAAGGGATAAATCAAGTAATTTTTAAAGATCATTTCAGACAATATTGCCTTATAGTATAAAGTTAAAATTTAGGGTAATCAAGAAGATTATTAAGAATGAAAATTTTAACAAAAGGATACCACTTCTTTGAATATTTTGAGTGTATACCAAGTTTTACCACAAAGAGGAAAAGAAAATTACAAAGAAATAGTTTAATATTTTTTTACTTGTTATTTATCTAAATATTAACTTATTAGATGGTTTCTATGGAGATTGATCAATTGGATTTAACTGGTATTTAATGAAGGAGCACTGAGGTTAAAGAACATGTCAACTATATACTGATTTAATTAAATTGAATTATTTTAAGTTGTGGAGATACCAGTATTATCTTATATAAGCTGAGTATGAATTAATAGGGACACAAGGATTAGATTTATTTAAGAGTAATAATAGTAGTAGTAGTAGTAGCAGCAATAATAATAATAATAATAATCATAATAATAATAATAATAATGATAATAATAATAATAATAACTAGATAATAACATGAACTAGATAAGACACAACACACACAAATGAAAGAGAAAATAAAAAAAGAATATTATAGACGAGTTAGATCAATACTAAAAACAGAGCTCAATGCTAAAAACAAGATAATAGGTATCAACACTTTAGCTGTCCCAGTTATAAGTTACAGCTACAATATCCTTAACTGGACACGAAATGAACTGACCAAAATAGATAGGAAAACAAGAAAAATAATGACAGGATCTAGGATGCATCACCCAAAATCTGACATAGAAAGACTATATATACAACGTATAGAAGGTGGTAGAGGCCTTATACAGCTGGAAAACTACTATAAAATAACCACCATAGGACTGCAAAAATATCTACTTCAGAAGGAAGGAAAACTGATCCAGATAGCGGCAAAACACGAGCAAAACAAAAAACTGTTCTCAGTATTTAAGGAAGTTGACAAATACAAACAAGAAATAATACCACCTAATAAACATGAAGAAGAAGAAGAAGAAGAAGATGAAGAAACAACAAAAGCTATAAAACAAATGAAATCCAAACTAAAAATAGAACAGCAACGAACCATGATAAAACGATGGCAAGAAAAGCCCCTTCATGGTAAATACTGCACTAAACTAAACGCAAAAGAAATAGACAAAGAAAAATCCCAGCAATGGTTGAGAAGCTCAGGACTCAAAGCAGAAACAGAGGGATTTTTAATTGCAGCACAAGACCAAAGCCTCCCCACCAGAAATTACCAAAAACATGTAATGAAAAGAAATATTACAAGTAACTGCAGAATATGTGGAGATGGACAAGAAACAATAAATCATATTATCTCTAGCTGCCCAGTCTTGGCTAAGAAGGTATATATTCACAGACATGACAGAGTTGGAACCTACATACATTGGAAGCTATGCCAACATTATGGAATAACAACAGAAAAAAGATGGTATAGGCACACACCAGAAAAGGTCACAGAAAACGAGAAAGCAACCATACTCTGGGATATGCCGATACACACAGATAGAGAAATTAAGGCCAACAGACCAGATATAGTTGTCAGAGATCATGAAGAAAAAAAATGCTTTCTAATTGATGTATCAATACCGGCTGATGACAACGTGTCTCTAAAAGAAATGGAGAAACTCTCAAAATACAAAGACCTGGAAATAGAGGTAACTAGAATGTGGAATCTGAAAACAGAAACAATTCCTATCATAGTAGGTGCATTAGGCATGATAAAAAAATATTCAGACAAATACATAACAAAAACACCAGGACTTATAAACACATATAACATACAGAAAATTGCACTACTAGGCACTGCACACATCCTACGCAGAACACTTTCCATACAATAACCATCAGAGCATCACAACAAATCACAGCACATACCCAAGGCACACAGAGCTGTGCTCGGTAGTGAAGTGAAAGCACGCTATAAAAATAAAAAAAGAAGAAAAAAAGATAATAATAATAATAATAATAATAATAATAATAATAATAATAATAATAATAATAATAATAATAATAATAATGATAATAATAATAATAATAAGATGATCAGTTAGGGTAGAGCACCATAGAAAAGGAATAAAGACAGCCTAATCCCTAAAAACCATGATAAAATATCCATACGTTATTAACTTCAATAGCAAAGATTTATAGAAAAGGTATAATAATTTAAGTATTATGAGCTAAAAATTGTTAATTAGCTTATTTAGCTTATTATAATCAGGACTGAAACCCGGTATTGATTAAAAGAATAATAGTTGTCAAAGGACTTGCTAATTATATACTAATATTAAATTAAGAGGTATAATAAATACTTTAAAAGTTGTGTTAATCCATAAATGATATTGCAGTTTCTTAGGGGTACTTAATTAGAAGGGCTGCTTGTATATGGCCAATGTAAATACCAAAATTAGGAGGACGGAACACTTTAAGAAAGGGATAAAAAAACTTAGTTACTAAAACAATTTTAAACAATATATTCATATTGTATAAAGTTAAAATTTAGGTTTTATCAGGAAGATTTATTACTGAGGTGAAAGAACAAATTTACTATAAATTAGTTAAATTATAATCTAAGCAGTTTAATTTTAAGTTGTGAAGATACCCATATTGTTTTTTAAAAGCTAAGTATGAATTTATAGGGGTAGAAACATTTTAGGTTTATCTAAAGGCAATTATAAAGTATTAAAATGATCAGGTAGGGTAGAACACCATAGAAAAGGATATAAGATAGCTTAATCACTAAAATCATGATGAAGTGTATATACAACTTCAATAGAGGAGATTTATAGAAAATATGTAATAATTCAAGTATTTAAAACTAAAAGTTGTTTATTTACATTATAGGTTTTAAATCACAATATCAATAAAGTGCTACTTTCTAAAATATTCAAAGGTACGGGTGGCATTATGTACACATAATATCTTAAGGTCTAATCGATTATTAATCAGGTTGCCATTATCTTTACGCTTAAAAAATTCACATGTTTCCATAGAGCACAGCTCACAAGCATTTCTGCTATTTCTATAAGGCTGAGCTTTTCTTATTATTTCCCATTTGAGGCTAAACCCAATTCTTTCAATTCCCATATCTTACTGGATACAATTCGCCTTATGTTTAAGTTTAAAGGACGACACGTGATTGCATATACGCTGTTTCAAATTAATCGAACAACTGAAGTAAATATAATTATTAGTTGTAGTTATTATTGTGCATTTATATACAACGTTCTGGGTAAGACATCGGCCTAATAACCGACAGCGATATTTAACCCTACAATTGCAACTAGGAGAATTATTATTATTAATATTAGTATTATTAAAATTTAAATTACCATATTTATTTTTATTGTAAATATTTTCGCTATTAATAATTCTATTATCAAGTATGTTATGTTCACATCTGTTATTTTCTAACTCCACTTCAATCATATTATCATATAAGATCGCCTCTGCATCATCAGACATACTAATAGTTTCCATTCCCGTATATGTACTGGAACTATAATCTATAATCTATTCACTCCATCATCATCATCAATACTACTATTTTCATTTTGGGGGTTTAAGTTATAACTGACAGTACTGTTATTACTATTATTATTAATATTTTTATTATCATTTCTATTATTATTATTATTATTATTATTATTATTATTATTATTATTATTATTATTATTATTATCAACAATTCTGGCTAATTTTATATTTTTCCTATTTTATCTAGCTATGATGGTACCTATATTTGGGAGAGTAGAGTATGAGATTCTAACTGTCTTACGTGAAAAGATTCTATTACATCTATGGGATGTAGGGAAGTTATTTTCTAAAATAGCCATAAATTTTCTATATATGTTTGTGGATAATGATTAGTTGTATGGGATATTGAACCAGACAAGATTCTTACCTTTAAATTTTTTGGTGTAACTCTATGCAACTTCATGTCTTTGTGCAGCTGCATTTTAAATTGATGTAATGATTGCATATGTATTTCTACATATAATCCTATATATTGTTATCAAAAAAGGGGTCGAATTAATTAATTGTTAATAAATTCGACCAAGCAGTATTCGGTATGTAAAGACCATTTACGGTATATTTGAAGTATACTTCAAATATACCGTAAATTAATACTTTAAATTAATACTTCAAATATACCTATAATCCTATATATATATATATAATCACGTGACCTTGTGCGAAAGAAATCAATATTTCATGTTCCTCGAATTAAGGATAAGTAATTAAAATAAATGAAAGATGCTAATTTCCATTCTTATTAGCAACTTAGTTATCGAATCAATTAGGCCCCGCTTTACAATTTTGTGCTTTAACTGATCCAGAAAATACTTTAATGTGGAATATATTTAAGAGATACAACAGTTGTTATTGCTAGCGGCATAACGCGGCAGATGAACTGCTGTTCCTTCACATTACTAAACTGTTATTTCTACCCCTGACAGAATGACATGTCACTCTACTATTTATGTAGAGTGACATAGCATTGTACTAATATTTACCGCTGTTACAACCTACAGAGTGTGACAAAGAGCCTTCAATGTTTTTGACAATGTTTTTGACAAATGCTTGGTGTGCACTTGTCCAAACATGATCGTAACAGCTAAAGAAAGTCCCAAATAAATCAGGAAGGCATTAGTTACATGGAGACATTGTTACCACCTCCCTTATTCCGCTAGCTAATATGCATCGAAACAACAAAATTGAAAGGCTTTTTTCTGCTGTACCCTGTAGCAACATTCCACCGAAATTACCTTTCACCTCCATAGAATAAGTTACTTGTTATATACAGTCTCCTATAACATTTCCTCTCAACGTTGTGACCATTTCCTTATATATTGCTTTCAGATTTTTTCACAAGACCAGCAAATTTGGGGGAGGGGATAAGTCGGTTACATCGACTCCAGTCCTCAACTGATACTTATATTATCAACTCCGAAAGGATGAAAGGCAAAATCAACCTCGGCGGTATTTTAACTCAGAACGTAAACAATGACGAAATGCCCCTGTTTTACACGGTTTTGCTAACGATTCTGACAGCTCGCCGCCTCCATTTGCTTGCATATTAGAAATTCTTCTTTACAAATGGCAATAATCGCCAATAAATGTAAAAGTTAGGTGAATAGTTTTATCGACACTGGAGTTTTATCAACATCGGAAAAAGCAAAAGCAAAGTTTACGAATTTCAACTTTAAATAAATGGAACTCAACCACGCCAAGTTATTACTCAGCGCTCCACTGGCTCTGCCATATAGACTTTGTGCACGCGCTTCTTGCTTTCTTATTTCATCAATATCATTTTTTAGCAAAACAGTTTACAATAAGGGAAACTTTAAGGACAATAACAAAGATACCACCACCAAAACCACCACCACCACCACCACTACCGAGACTGTTTTAAATTGGTTGTAGGATAATAAATCAGTTGGTACGCAACAACAACTACAAAAATAATCCTTTCATTACGTACATTGTTTACATTAGTCGGATTGGTGTCCTCATCTTGATAGTTGCTTTCGCTACGTTTCGATTGCTGTACGCTCCAGTTTTCTTCAGGTATCTTCTGATATAGATTAGTGCCTTGTCTGGAATTGAACTCTCAACCTCTAGGTTTATAAGCCTTAAAGATTCACTCAGTCCTGCCTTCGGGCATAGTGAAGTGGATAAAGACGTTATTTGCTGAGCAGTCACCTAGTGGTTATGACAACAACAATTATAATAAGAATAATAATGATAATGAAATGATGATGATGATGATGATGATGATTCCTTAACAAATAAAGACATCAGTAAGTAATAGTGGTAGTCGTGCTGGTTATAGTTGTATTTGTAGTAGCAGGTTTATTTTTTGAATACACAAAATACTAGTAAACAATCATAGAATGCAAGCGAGGACGAGAAGAAGAAGAAGAAGAAGAAGAAGAAGAAGAAGAAGAAGAAGAAGAAGAAGAAGAAGAAGAAGAAGTAGAAGAAGAAGAAGAAGAAGAAGGAGAAGAAGAAGAAGAAGAAGAAGAAGAAGAAGAAGAAGAAGAAGAAGAAGAAGAAGAAGAAGAAGAAGAACAACAACAACAACAACAACAACAGCAACAACAAATACGTGAGACACATTCATTTGACTTCCTAATAAGAAAATGTCCGCTGTTTTGTTACTGGCCTTTCGGAGGCGTTTACCGGATATTAATCCTTTCATCTGAAAGATTAATAAAGTGTCATCGCAAAAGTAAAAATAATTAAAAAAACGTAGATTTAAAATTAAATATAAAAAAGCACATCACTGTCTTAATATTTTCAATGTGGTGTTATGTAGGAATTCCGTGGCAGAAGTAAATTGTCCGTAAACGGAAATAATTGTCCGGGTTTGATTACATTTCGAAAAACTTTTACTTTATATACGTTGTTAACTCAAGCACGGGCCTCTCCTTGACCGCACGAATTGCATAAAATAGCAGCTAAACTTCCGTTAAACCACACCATACTATCATAAATAAAGAAATAGCAGAGAAATATAGCCAAAGATATACGAAAAGACGGAATGGCTGCAATAGGAAAATCTTTTACCATAGATAAGTTTGAACAGACATAACTTTGGGCTACACACCAACAGCAACAACGACAGTAACAGTAAGTACAACAATAGCAGCAACAACAACAGTAGCAATAACAACAATAATAACAGGAACAACAATGACAACAACAACAACAATAGCAAGAACAACAGCAGCAGCAACAACGACTACAACTCATGAGTACCCATACAGACTGATGCTTCCTTGTTATAAATTCTTTGTTTTGTGCCTCAGAAATTAAATTGAGCAAATTGAAGACACAACAATTAAAGCAAAATAAATTCACTAAACATTGATAATGTAGAATGTCAAGAACATCATAAAACCAGTTTCTCTTGTTCCTGTAAAATTCGAAAGTTTTCCGTCTAGCTAAACGGTAAACATTTCAAAATGCCCTTCATTAAAAGAAGATTCTATAATTAATTATTTTAGTTGGAGTAGGTACAGATATAGGCACACACAGACACACGCACAGGAAAATACACATACAGGCAAACATACGCACATTTATACCGATGTACATGCGCACATATCCACATATGTTCGTACATACACACCATGCATATACATCTCCACAAGCAAAACCACAGTGGCTGTTCATCCATAATGACACATAAATTAAATCGTGTGATTTAACTTATGTGTCGATATGGATGAGATATATAATCAAAGACGTTCTGGCTATGACCATTCAGTCAAGCACAATGTATCGAGGATTACACTACCTATTACACCGTCTCTAACTTAATACGATACATCCTCGTTTCAGAGTGTGTTGTTTGGTATTTCTAGCACATCAGGTGACCACACTGAAGCATCCTCCTTAAGTCAAAATCTGACACATTTAGCTATGGGTTTAAAGATGTATGTCAGAGAAACACATTCAAACTATTGAGGGCTGAAATCACAGGATCAGAAACCATATTACAACATATTGAACATCAAAACAAATCTATTTTGATGAGGTTGGGCGGTCAGCCATTGGTTAGGTCAGAAAGGTGAATCAATGAAGTCGGGTGACTGACCATTTTTGTCCGCAAACACCTGGATGTTATGGAGTTACAGTGAACAAGAATAAAAGGAGCAATATTTGAGAGAGAACTGTAATTTTGCGGAGCAATTTCTTGTGAAATTTAAGGAGATACTTGGATCAAGCCCACTATGTATCATTTTGGGAAAAAATGTCATATTCTGTAGCTTCGTCTCGACAGAAGACGGAAACTGTATAGAAGCCCAGTGAATGGATTGTACGTCTAATACAAACGTTACAGCCTTTCCACATACTGTATCACGGTGTTTCTGCTTTAAAATAAGTACATTAAATGTACGCTCATGTGTGGAACACTTGGCCAGTTACACACTAATTCAATGAGCAGGATATTCGGTTCATCGAATCTTTATTGTCTGAACGGATGGAGAATCGTAATACATACGTACATATGTAAATACTTTGAAACACACACACGCACACACACGTATGTGTGTGTGTATATACAAATAAATGTATGTATGTATATGTATATTTGCATACACGCACGCATGCATACACATATACACACCCATCCACCCACCCACACACACATATTGTCTTGGCTATCCCACGAGATCGAGGATGGTGGTCTTTGCTTTTTTAAAAATAGTTATTGATGGATCCTGATGAGTTCGATTCTTGCTGGGTAGTTTTTTCCACAAGTGGAATAGAATATTAAAGATGGAAGGTTTCTTGTTTGTTCTTGTCTATCTTTTCTGTGCATCCTCTTTTCTTCTTGCCTGGCAGCCCTACTGATCTCAAAGGTTGCTATTTCCTTTTTGTTGATGGGTCTCCAGCGTTCTCAATCTTGAGCATTTCTCTCTCAATTCACAGCGTCAGTATTACATTTCTTGAAGTTGGCTTTTAGGACATCTTTGAATCTTTTCTTTTACCCTCATTTTCGCCTTCCTTCTTTTATTTGAGAGTAGAGAAGTTGCTTCGATAAAAGGTTGTTTTTCATCCGGACAAGATGACTAGTCCATTTCAGTTGTTTCTGGATGAGGATAGCTTCAATGGAGATCATGTTGACTTCTTTCAACATACTGTTCAAATGCATCGATCCTGAAATATTCTCGTTCAGAGATGGCCAAAGGCAGCACCGGCGCTTTCGAGACGATGCTGGATTTCGTCATATATGTCAGCATTGGAAGAGAGGCGAGTTCCCAGATACGAAAAACGATACACGCTTTCTAAGACTACGCCCTCGATTCCAGAGTCTGTTTGCGCACTGTTTGCATCCATTGGTGATGGTTGGGAGATGACTTGTGTCTTCTTGCTGGGACTTGATGGTGAGTCCCAGTTTTCTGTAACCTTGATGGAAAGCATTGAGTGTATGTTGTAAATTTTCTTCGGATAATACTGCAATGCAGTCGTAAGCACATTGACACGCGATGATGAAGCATTTCAAGATTTTGTTTTTGAACCTCAATCGGGCAAGACTGAAAAGTTTGGAATCGGTTCGATAAGTAACTTCAATTCCTAGTGGGAGATCATCTTTGATGATTTCAATGATGGTGGCAATTCTGACGATGAAAAGTGTGAGAGCTATGACGCAGTCTTGTATCACTTCTGATCTTACTTGAGCTGATTCAGTGTCACTGTTGTTGACTAGGGCCCTCGTACGCATGTTCCTTCCAAATGGCGTTGACAGTAACATCAGATTTCAAGATGGTGTTACTATCTTTGTTTTTGAGAAGGGTTTGATCATGCATCGAAGGACAGCCTTAGTTGCGTTGAAGAAGCCCTGTTGAATTTCATGGGTCTTTTCCCTCCACCATCGTCGTTTTAGGTATCGTGTAACCCTTTGAACGGCGGCTTTGCATCCTTGGTACTTTTTCTTCTTGCTGACAGACTTCCGATCATTTTTAGAGCAATGAAGGCATTTCTTTTGTTGTCGATGAGTTGGTGAAATTGTTCATAATTTTCATCACACCAATCTTGATGCTTCCTGGTCTTGAAACAAAGCGTTTCTTTGCAGGTGGTGATGATAGGAATTTTGGGCTAGTTCCAGTCTTCTTCGACAGTTTGTGACAAATTTTTAGGCAGATATTCCTGGTGATTTTGTTGTAATCGTTCGTGCATTTGGCATCCTGAAGTTTTTCAACATAGAATTTCTTGCTTCTATTCTGGTCTCACCGTTTCTTTTTCATCGAATCTTCATTTTTATGGAGAAGGAAATAAGGCGATGGTTTGTCCAACATCCACTTGCATCTGTGACGGTTTGGGTCATCAGCACATCTTGGTGGTCACGGGATTATATAATGACATGATCAATCAGGTGTCAGTGGATATTGCCACGAAGCTTTGCTTTTCTGGTGAAATAAGATATTGGTAATCACCAGATCATGCTCAGCACACTTGGTGGAAAGTGTCCTGTTGGTGTTAACACTGCCAGTTCCTTCTTTTCTGATGGTTCCAGTGCAGAGCCTGTGGTCTCTCCCGACTCTAGCATTAAAGTCACAAAATAGCACAATCTTGTCTTTTGGAGTGGAAGATAGTACCTCATCGAGATGAGCGTAAAAGTTTTCCGTCACGTCGTCTTCAGCGTCCAAGGTTAGAGCATAGGGGTTGATACTAGTGACGTGTTTATTTCTATAGAACATAATCCTCAGTGTCATAAGTCTTTCACCGATTCCGAGAGATTGCTTTGTCAGTTTATGAAACAGGCTATTTCCGACGGCAAATCTCACATCATAGATCCTAGGTTGTACAAGGTAAATACGTTTCTCCTATTCTTCTAGTCTCAATCAGAGCAACGATGTTGAACTTTTGAAGTTCACAAGCCTTCATCCACATTCTCAGCTGTTGGGTAGGTAGCTTCATCCACCTGACCCGTCGTTCAAAATAGTAGAATACTTTTGGTCTGGTTGCTATTGATAGTCTCTTCAAATATGGCTGCACCTGTTCAGCATGACCCTACGAAATCCCAGCAGCCCACAAGCCTCTACAAAACGAACAAGGTAGTATCCCAGGTACTATATTTGTATATATATATATATATATATATATATATATATATATATATATATATATATATATATATATATATTATATATATATATCTGTAAACATAATATGTGACAATTATTCGGTAGCCATGATAAAATTCCGAGTTTCGGGGGTCGGAGCGGAAACCCACGCCGGCATCTCTTCAGCTATCGGGCCATCGAAAAAATTGCTATGAAAATGACCGTTAAACAAAGGTAAAAGCTGTGTGATTGTCCGTTATTAAGACAAAGGGACTATTAGAATAACCACTAAGTAAGGGGAGGGAGTAAAGGTAAGGGAGTAAAAATGTTCATAGTAATCGCGTAAGCGCGCATGTCCATACATACACACGCGCGCCCGAAATGTGTATATGGAATTTTTCGTGCACGCGCATATAGATGTATGCGTGTGTGCAGGTACGTGGCCATATAGATGTGTGTGTGTGCGCGCGTGCATGCAAGTGTGTGCGTATATAGACGTGTTTTACGCTTATTGCTTATTTTTTTACACTTTTTTTGCACAATTGTCTGTATTTTGCCTTTAGCCCTGTTTTTTCTTGTACATGTGAGTATATAGACATGTGCGTGTGTGTGTGCGAGCGTGTGTATGCGGGTATGTATATATTTTTTGGCGAATGTGTGGGTGAGGATGTGTGCGTTTCAAGTGAGGGTGGATGAGTATATACATATAGACGCTTGCATGCATGGACATGCGCGCTTACACGATTATTGTGAACATTTTTACTCCCTTACTTAGCGGTCATTCTAATAGCTCTTTTGTCTTAATAACGATCAATCACACAGTAATTTGCCTTTGTTTTAACAGTCATTTTCATAGCATTTTTTTCGATGGCACGATAACTAAAGAGATGCCGGCGTGGGTTTCCGCCCTGACATCCGAAACTCGGAGTTTTATCATAGCTACTGAATAATTGTCACATATTATATTTACAGATAAATTCCTCTATTTACATAATATCGAGGTCTCTTTTATTATTTTGTTGTCTTGCCATTTCTATCAATATATATATATATATATATATATATATATACAAAACAACACTCAGATGCCTCGACACATATATGCACGTACACACACTTACACACACACACACACTCACACAATAATAACTTACTAATAAACGTTAACTGAGAAATTTTAAATATCAAATTATACCCTTTGGTTTCAGTTGAATATAAATTACTATTATTGTGAAGCCAGTTATGATGATGATAATAATAATAATAATAATAATAATATAATAATAATAATAATAATAATAATAATAATAATAATAATAATACGATGTGAGAACTATTACTACCCATGTATTTTAATTTAACTTTATTTCTATCCCCGCCCCCAAAAAAATAACGAATTAGTGAGTTTAGTTTAATAGCCTACCAATGTATACTATGAGTTTCCTTGCCCTAGGAGTCGGGAAGACACTCGGCAAGAAATGGAAGCAAATTTGAAAGAAGAAGAAAAACCTATAACATAAACAACAACAATAATAATAATAAATAATAATAATAATATAATAATAATAATATAATAATATAATAATAATAATATAATAATAATATAATAATAATAATAATAATAATAATAATAATAATAATAATAATAATAATAATAATAATAGTAATGCAGTACCAGGTAGTGGCTTTCAATGCCCTGATACAGCACCAGGCAGTGGTTTTCATGGCTTCTCATCTTAACTGATTGGAAGTGTTATCATGTATATTGTTTTGTCTTGGTCTAAAAGATGGGCTACAGCAAATATTCTGCTCAATACCACAGATTTGCTTGTCAGTTGTTTGATTTTAAATAGTTGAGCATGTCACTTAGTGGCTGACGATATGTGCATTTTTGATCACGAGCAGAAGTAGTGGGGGATAATAGCCGAGTGTTCAAAGGAATTCTTTGAAGTTTGGATAATTCACCTCTGGAAATATGGGTGTTCCGTTCAATATCCTTAAACAATCCCTATTCCAGGACCGTTTGAGTGGGATGAGCAACTCGACTTGAAAATATTCTAACTGGCCCATATCTGCAAGATCATGCGCTGTTAATCGTGATATGAGATCACCATGTCGTACGCATTTGTTTGTGATGCATGTGCCTGGTGTACCCTTATCAAATGGGTAGTCATGATGGGTATACTGGGCTACGTATATACCACCCCAGTGTCACTTTGATGGCATGCACTGCTCTCTCACTCAATAATAATAATAATAAATAATAATAATAATAATAATAATAATAATAATAATAACAAAAATAATGATGATAATGATAATAAAAATGTTGTTG
>NC_043007.1:51553817-51573817 GCF_006345805.1 Octopus sinensis | reverse complement strand
TCTCTCTCTCTCACTCTCTCTGTATTTATATATATATATATATATATATATATATATATATATATATATATATATATATTATATATATATGTATATCTATACATATATATGTGCGTGTGTGTGCGTATGAATACATACATAAATACATACATAAATACATACATACATACATACATACATATATACATACATACACACACACACTCACATACATGCTTATTTTAATTTATACATCATTAAATGTTATCTTTAGCTTGTTAAGCAAATCAAATATATTTTAAACAGCTGATACATGAAGCGAATTCTTTTTGTTTTTTACATGTATTCGATAGTAATCCGCTTTTTGACTTCAGGTCTTGAAGTCAATTAAATATTTATCTCCCAACGAAATGAAAAATGTATGATAGATTTATTTTTTCCAGTTCCGGTGATATAGATTTTAAATTAGTCTTATAAATGAAAATTTAACTGGAATTTTATTTACATTTGTGACATTTTTGGACTTATTGATGTATAACTATAGGATATATGTTTATTTACTTACATTTTATACCAGCTAAGTTATTATTTCCATTCCAATATTTAATAACTATTTATTATTATAAATATGCTTTCAATAAATTGTGTTTAATAAAACTTCCGTTGATAAACATTTCTTACCAACAATTTAATTATCAGATAAAAATAAATTAGTTATACACATATTGGATTCAAAATTGTTTTGTGTGTTTAAAAGAAAGTTTATTAAAAGAATGTTTATTAACATGTATGGATAAAAAAAAAAAACATTTTGATCCTTTGAAATATTAAATAATATTACGATATTATAAATATACTTGCAATCTATACTTGATTTTAGAAAGCTGTTTACGACCCGATAGTTGCTTTTTAAATTCGGGCGCAGGAGTGGCTAACTCGCTTACCAACCACATGGTTCTGGGTTCAGTCCCACCGCGTGGAACCTTGGGCAAGTGTCTTCTACTATAGCCTCGCGCCGACCAAAGCCTTGTGAGTAGATTAGGTAGACGGAAACTGAAAGAAGCCCGTCGTATATATGTATGTGTGTGTATATGTTTGTATCTGTGTTTGTCCCCCAACATCGCCTGACAACCGATGCTGGTGTATTTACTTCTCTGTAAGCTAGCGGTTCGGCAATAGGGACCGATAGAACAAGTACTAAGGCTTACAAAGAATAAGTACTGGGGTCGATTTGTTCGACTGATGGCGGTGCTCCAGCATGGCCACAGTCAAATGACTGAAACAAGTAAAAGAGTAAAGAGTATTACTGATGTCACAATTTCGGGACCATAATCTCCGTAAGTTTTGATATTTCCCCCATTTATTATTCTAAATTTCTAAATTTAATTTCCACTGTTTATAAAGCTGATTTCGGTCAATCTTCGGAACATATTTATTTCCCCGTTATTTAATAAATTATATTTCTAGTTACAGTATTGGCTACTTTGTTTTCAGTTATTTTAAAGTGTAATTAAGTCATTTAAGAACGTTTTCTCTCTCTCTCACCTCTCTCTGTATTATATATATATATAATATATATAATATATATAGATATATATATATATATATATATATATATAGATATATATATATATATATATATATAAAGTTATCCAAACAAGAAAACAAAGACAACAACGCAAGGATGTGGAACAAATAAAGTATTATTGGACGCTCAGGAAGAGGGAAGAAGGAGGTTGACGTTTCGAGCGGAGCTCTTCGTCGGAAACACAGGAGAAGGAAAGATCCCGAGACGGGAGGACACAGGAAAAAAATCGCCGGTGGTATTCACGAGGTCACATACTAAAAGACGGAAGCGGTAAAAATGAAGGAAAATGTTTTTAAAAACAAGAGAGCTATATCAAAGAAGGAATGTGTGTGTGAGTGTGTGTGCGTGTGTGTGTGTGTGTGTGTGTATGTGTGTGTGTGTGTGTGTGTGTATGGTGGACAATGGCTAGTAGCAGGCAGTAGTAGAATTAAGGAGTGGTGTGGGGGTACCCTAGCAAGTCAGAAAGGCAGGTCAGAAACAGGGAGGTATGTGTGTGTGTGCGTGTATATGTACCGTGTGTGTGTTTTGTTGTAGTATGTGTGTGTGTACGTGTGCGTTTTTTTGTGTGCATGGCGAGTACTTTGCTTAACTTAGTGTATGTGTGCGCGTGTACTTGTACGTGCGTGTGTGTGTATATATACGTATGTATAATTGTGTGCGTGTATGTATGTGTGTGCCTGTATGTATTGTTGTGTGCCGTATGGGATGTATTTGTGGGTTCATTTGTGTGTGTGTGCGTGTGTATGTATGTGCGTGTAGTTGTGTGTGCGTGTATGTGTGCGTTTGTATGTGTGTGTGTGTAAGCGTAAATGGATGTTATATGCGTGTATCCGTGGGGTTGTGGATTTTTTTCGCGCGTGTGCGTGAGTATGTGTGCGCATGTTTTGGTGTGCGTATGTATGTGTGTGTCTGTGCTTATATGTGTGTACGTATGTGTATGTGTGCGTGCGCGTGGAGGTATATGTTGTGTGTATGTATATGTGTCGGTGTGTATGTGAATTAGTGTGTGTTTGTACGTGTGTATGTGTGTGTGCGTGTATTGTATATATATGTAAATGTGTGTGTGTACGTGCGTGGGAGTGAATGCATGTATGTATGTGCGTGTGTGTACAAATGTAGGGGTTTATATGTGTCTTTATATGTTTATATGTGTGTATATATATATGCATGCAAGGACACACTTCGCAACTGAAATATTGACGGAAAAGACTCTTGCGGTGCGGGCGCATGCGAATCTACAGGTACACACGCACACGCTCCGACGTACGCCCGAAATAAATCCAGACCCCACAGGCATGCGTGCATGCATGTATGTATGTGTGCGTGCGCGCGCGCATGCATCTGTGCGCGTGTGCATGCGAGTGTGTATGTAGGTATGTGTGTGTGTGTATGTATGTATGCATGTATGTATGTATGTGTGAGTGTGTATGTGTGTAGGTCTGTGTGTATGTATGTCCGTATGAGTGTATGTAAGTATGTGTGTGTGTATGTGTATGTGTGTATGTGTGTGTGCGTGTATGTATGTGTGTATGTATGTATGTATGTGTGTATGTGTGTAAGTGTGTGTATGTATGTGTGTGTATGTATGTATGTATGCATGCGTGTATGTGTGTGTGTATGTATGTATGTATGTATGTGTGCATGCGTGTATGTGTGTATGTGTGTGTATGTATGTATGTATGCATGCATGTACGTATGAATGTGTGTGTATGCATATGTGTATGTATATGTGTATGTGCGTATATGTGTGTGTGTATGTATGTGTGTGTGTATGTATGTGTGTGTGTTCGCTTTTAGTGCCTTATTATTTAACACCCTCACAGGTTCGATTTCCACTCATTTACTTATTTATTTCTTACTAAATAAGTAAATGAGTGGAAATGTGTGTGTGTTAAATAATAAGGCACTAAAAGAGAACGACTCTCCCAGGATACAATAAAATATGCTTCAACACAACACTTCACATAAAGAATCATGCAAACCAAATACGAAAACAATGTTTGTGTGTGTGTGAGTGCGTGTCTGGTGTGTGTGTGTTGTGTGTGTGTGTGTGGTGTGTGTGTGTGTGTGTGTGTGCCTGTCTTTCTGTCTTTGTAACTGTGTTTGTTCAACCTATCACCGCATGACAACCGGTGTTTTGCTTACCTCCCCATAACGTAGTGGTTGGGCAAAAGAGACCGCTAGAATAAGTATTAAGCTCAGAAAACAAGTACTGGGATCGATTTCTTCGACTAAAATGCTTCAAGACGGTGCACCAGTATGGCCGCAGTCAAGTGACTGAACCAAGTAAAAGTATAAAAGATTATATATATATATATATATATATATATGTGTGGTGTGTTGTGTATATATGTACATGTATATATATACATACATATGTATATATATATATGTATATATGTATATATGTATATATGTATATATGTATACGTATATCTATATAAATATCTATCTATCTATATATATATATGTAATATATATATTATATATAATATAATATATATATATATATACTCTATATATATATAATATGTATGTTATGTTATATATGTACTATATGTATATCTATCTCTTTCTCATCTCTCTCTCTCTCTCTCTCTCCTTCTCTCCTCTCTCTTTCTCTCTCTCTCTTTCTCTCCTCCTTTTCTCTCTCTCTCTCTATATATATATATGCACATGGTAACGTAATTCCAGTTCACTTCAATAATTAACACTTCATTCCAAAGTATATATATATTGAGTTCTAACAATATATATAACTCGCACACGCACACACACATACACACACACCACGCACGCACACACCCACACACACACATATATGAAAAAGATGAATAGAAATGGCTTTTATGATAATTTTGGACTTTAATACTTCGATGTTAATAAATCAGTTTACAAATCTTTGCAAACGCCTAATAATTTATAAACATCTAATTATTAAAGTGGAATAAATAACAGAAAAGTGACTAATATTCATTTTTTCAAATACGTAATACTGTACCAAGGATTTTCTATTTCTAATTCTATTATACACACGCACGCACTAACACACGCACGCACACACACACACACACACACACACACACACACACACACACACACGAAAACGTGTGTCTGTATGTGATATTTAATATCATACACACAACTATATATATGATCTTATACTAAGACATACCATGGAAGATTTATTAAACACAAGTTCAATATATTTATAATTATAAATAGCCATTACCTCCGTCAAGGAAGGAGGTTATATTTTTATCAGCGTTGGTTTGTCTGTCTGTCCCTCTGTCTGCACTCTGTATGCAATTTAACTCAAAAAATTGTGAATAGTATTTGATGAAACTTGCCGGAAAAGTTGGTAAGAACACAAAGAACATATGAAATGTTGGTAATGATCCGGGAAGTTTATGGATTCTTGAAGGCGTTTTCATCTGTTATACTTACTTTACATGAAGTATTACATTGTTAGGTGCTGTGTTATTTTTTTTTACCCTCGCCAAGTAGGTTATGTTTTTGCCGGCGTTGGTTTGGGAAATTGGGCGATTTTCAGCATGCGTATATATGGGTGGAAATGAGCTGCTTGGCTGAAGTCGGCGCACTCCGAGTGCTTTTCTAGTTAAATAATAGAATGAAATTAATAAACCTAGGTGATATAAAATGTATGTAAACAAACATATTTTTGCTATAGATAGTCTCCAAAATATGAGAAAATGTATATAAAATTGCGGTTATAAATTCATTTACTTTTAAATGTAATTTAAAATTCATATCAAAAATATATATATCTATTATAAATTTTTAATTCGTTGAGAGACAAATATCTAATATTATATATAAACCTATATATAAACATACATGTGTATATATATGCCTGTATATATATATATGTACTTACACACACATATATGTATGTGTGTGTGTATATATATATATATATATAAATAGATGAATGCATTATTCCTTTATTAACAATTAACACGGCAAAAATAAATAAATAGTTACCAGGGTAGCAAAAAATCACACAAGTAAAGAGGTTGTAACTCCTTGGTTTTAAAGGTAGAAACTTCGGGTTTATGTGGAATTTTTTGTATTATATATAAATGTATAAATGAAGTTTAACGCAGGTATAATTCAAGTTCTTTTACTTCCGACACATGTTTCGAAGATTTCACTGATATTATTCAAAAGAATAAAAGGTGTAAAGCAATGTAATCTTCTCTTCAGGGAAGTGAAGATATGAAACTCATCAATAAGACATTTTTACAGAAAATGATGGATATGTATAGTGATTTATTGAACGCTATTAATATTGTTTGAAAAAACGTTATATGATATAACGTCAGAAGTAGCCTATTAAAGATGAGGATTTTTTTTTTTAGTGAATGTTAAATATAAAAAGAAAATTAATGTTTAAAGTATCTATAATGATAGAGAATACTTATATGAACTAAAGGTGTGTTTTTGCCAATGTTTACATCGGTATACACGCTCTATAACCGTGTTTACTAGAGGATTTTTAGAAAAAATAATGAAAAATAGTTCAGAATTACAGAGAAGAAAGAATTCTTTGCCTTTGTCATAAGGTATCGAGATTGAGAGAATCAACCATTTTAAATTAAATTGTTCATTGTGGATCCCAAATTAATTTACTGAGCCCAATACTGTTACGTTTATTCCCATCCCTAAATGTTGAGTAATAGATAGAAATTCTTTTAGATAACTCTAATGATGTGCTTCCAGTGTAAAATCGTACTTTACTACGAGTACTGATTATACACTGGTATTTAGAATTTTTAATTTTAGTGTTACTTGACATAAACTTAATTCTGTTGGAATTGACTTCAGATACAATAACCTTGTTAGCAATATTTCTAGAGGGCTAGATAGTATTAGCTAAATTAATGCTAGTATTAGTAAATGTATTAATATTTAACAGTTTGTTATTATGTAAAGAGATAATTTTAAAGAGACTTTTTGTGTTGGAAAAACCAATCCTAACCGTATGTGAATTGATGATAGTGTAATACCTAGAATTCTTAAGAAAATTCATAACAATAGCATGACGAAATTGGAATGGGAGATTAGATTTAAATTGTCTCCCGTATGGAACAAGGAACCAAATATTTTTACTACTATTTATCTTATTTTTGGTGTAATTATTTTTGAAAGTCTTACATTTACTTTTAGAATGATAATAGGGGATTAAATAAGGGTTATCTCCCTTCCTCCGCTTTGTATCTGTGCATAAGTTATGCTTGTTATCGATAATTCCTTTACAACTAGACTTCATATCTACACTATTGACGTTAGAATAAGACTGAATAGAATCAATGTAGGAAATTTTCTCTGAATAACATGCTTTAAGTAAGGCAGAATTATAAAATTCAGCGCTATCATTGAAAATGTCAATATTAGCAGATAACCTAAATAATCTAAATGAAATATTCTTAACTAAGTTCTTAGTAATTGTCTTAGAATGATTACTAAATTTGCTAATGTACTTAAGATTGGTTAATGGTTTATGATATAGGAAATAAGAGTTATTGTGCAAGTTAAGTGTAATATCTAAAAAGTTGGCCTTCGTCATATCATTATCAAAAACGATGCTTAAGCCCATCCTACGGAAAAACTTTACTAACGTATTCTTAATTTTTTGTACCTTGTGGTTGGAAACATTTTGGAAGTAAAGTAAACAATCATCACGATATAGACCTCCATTAATGTTAGGGAACTGTTCTGCCATTTCAAAAATGTATAAAAATATACCTGTAATATTTTCATACATATATACATTTACATATATACATGTATGAAAATAAGACATAAACGCATCAACACCGGTTGTCAAGGGGTTATGGGGACAAACAGATGTATGTGTGTGTGTGTAACTATATATATATATATATATATATATATATATATATATATTATAAATGAAGAATGGAGTTGAACGACGATTTAACAAAATTCCTTTATTCTCGACATATGTTTCGAAGACTGCATATTCCTAATTTCGAAGGAATAAGGGGTGCATTATGCCGCCTTCTCATCAGGAAAGACAAGGAACTTATGTCAGCATCATGATGAACAAAAACTTTTAGATGACTGCCCACACGGAGTCCATAGCGACTAATTTACTTAGTCCTGTGCTTTGTTGTTTTCTCTTATATCGGAAAGTTGAATAATGATTGGAAATCCTCTGGGCTAATTTAGAAGTAGTAGCCCCAATGTAGAAGACACCGGTACCGGAAGAAATTTTTTACTAGTGTAAAATTTCTTCCTATTCTTAGATCTCTCCCCTTCCAACCTTGTTTGAACTCTTGAACTTTCTAGAATCTTCTACATTCAACCATTTTTGGCGTCACTGCTTAAACGGAATATTTTAAAGAAACACTCATTATCGCTATGGACTCCGTGTGGGCAGTCATCTAAAAGTTTTTGTTCATCATGATGCTGACATAAGCTCCTTGTCTTTCCTGATGAGAAGGTGGCATAATGCACCCCTTATTCCTTCGAAATTAGGAATATGCAGTCTTCGAAACATATGTCGAGAATAAATGAATTTTGTTAAATCGTCGTTCAACTCCATTCTTAAATTTATTTGTATTAAAAAAACACACAAATTTCCACACGAAAGCACGTGATCTCTGCGCTTGGCATGTAGCTTCAACCGTGTTTTTTCTGACGTGAATTTGCTTCCCGGGTATCGGTTAAACCGAATTATCCATACTAGGATAATTCATTCACTACTTACATATATATATATGATATATATTATATTATATATATATATATATATATATATATATATATATATATATATAGACGACATGCTTCTTTCAGTTTTCGTGTAGTAAATGCACTCACAAGCCTTCGTCGATCCGAGGTTATAGTAGACTACGCTTGCCCAAGGCGTCACGCAATGGGACTGAACCCAGAACCATGTAGTTCAGAAGCAAAGTTCTAACCACACAGCAACGGCTGCACCTATATATATATATATATATATGTGTGTGTGTGTGTGTGTGTGTGTGTGTGTATATATATATGCATAATTGTGTATGAGCATTTATGTATGCATACATGCATACATGCAGATATATATATATTTATATGTATGTGTTTTATATAATGTGGTTAGATGTTGTTATGCTTACGTGTGAAACACTAATGAGTTTAATACCCTTTTGCTGAAATCTTTTTAGAGCATTGAGTATAGATACGTGCACGTGCACGCGCATACAATATACATACACACAAATATGTACATACATAAATGTATGACCCCCCCCATATATATATATATATATATATATGTGTGTGTGTGAGTGTGTGTGTGTGTATCGTTGGCGATTTTCTTTCTCCCTCTTCCCTTCCTTAGACCTTTCCTTTTTCTATGTTTCTGACGAAGAGCTCCACTCGAAACGTTAAATCCTCTTCTTTCTTTCCTTTCATGAGCATCCAATAACACTATACTTGTTCCACGTCCTCGCGTTGTTGTGTTTTTTCTTTGTTCATGTTTGGATTAACCAATATATATATATATATATATATATGTATATATATATATATATATATATATATATATATATATATATTCAGATACATACGAGGGGCGTTCAATAAGTAATGCCCCTGACCCACTTCCCATAGAAGTAGAGCAACGAAACTGGCACAGTTATTAGTCTTTTTCTACATAGGAACCACCCAGAGTTACGCATTTCTCCCATCGTTTGATGCAGCTCTGGAGACCGTTTTTGTAGAAGACTCCAGCTTGTCCTCCACCACGACGTGACTTCAGAAATCAAGGCTGCATCATCTGGGAAACGCTTTCTTTTCAAAAAAAACAACATTCAAGGCAAGAGGTGAAAATCAGAGGCTGCAAGGCCAGGAGAGTAGGGGGATGAGGGAGGAGTTCATAGCCGCACGCCTGTGCTTCTGATTTGGCGACACGCGAGTTGTGGACAGAGCGTTGTCCTGCAGGAGGAGGATGCTTTGCTGATCTTGCCCCGCCTCTTGATTTTGATAGCTTCTCTTAATTTCCTCAAAAGTGAAGCATAATAGGCTCCTGTAACTGTGGTACCCTTTGCCAGGAAATCTGTCATCACTACTCCGTCCTGGTCCCAGAAGACTGTGAGCATAACCTTGCCAGCGGAGGGCTGCACCCTTGCCTTCTTTGGAGGAGGTGAGTCACGGTGCTTCCACTGCATTGACTGGGCTTTGGTCTATGGATCATAGTGATGGACCCAGGTTTCATCCTGTGTAATCAGTCTTTTGAAAATTTTTGACTCATCTTCTTGGCACATCTCCAAATTCATCCTCGAGCACTCGACGCGTTCTTGCTTCTGGAAAGGTGTGAACAACCTGGGAATCCATCTGGCAGACACCTTTTTCATATGCAAATGGTCATGAATGATAGTTTCCACAGACCCGGTATTAATCTTGACCTCATGAGCTATTTGGCAAATAGTTATGCGTCGATCTTCCAAAATGGCAGCCTCAACTTGACAGACAGATGCCTCATCAATGGCAGAAGGGGGATGATCAGATGTGACTAAGATGTTACGAAACACCTACATTGCTAGAAATAAGAGCTAGAGACTTCTAAAGCTGTCGTTCACGTACATGAATGAAAACATATATACACTATTTCTTTACTACCCACGAGGGACTAAACACAGAGAGGACAAACAAGGACAGACAAACGGATTAAGCCGATTACATCGACCCCAGTGCGTAACTGGTACTTAATTTATCGACCCAGAAAGGATGAAAGGCAAAGTCGACCTCGGTGGAATTTGAACTCAGAACGTAACGGCAGACGAAATACGGCGACGCATTTCGGCGTGCTAACTTTTCTGCCAGCTCACCGCCTCGAAAACATATACACTAACAGAGACATTAATTGTCCGACAAATGCTGATCAATAATTTTCAATACAGACGTCAGTTTCGGCAATTTCCGCTGCCTCATCAGTTAAGCCTGCTCGATTGGTCCGCTCTTTCCGGGTCTACTTCGCTATTAGTACTTATTCTTTTGTCATCCAAGTTATTGGATGATTTAGTGATTCTCTAAAGTGTATATATAATATTAATATAAACAGCAATTTTCAATGTTTCACCAAAAAGGAGAATTATAATTGTCAATAAATGTGACTAGGGTATTAGGAAATACCTACATTGCTAGAAATAGGAGCTAAAGCATTATAATGCTGTAGACAACGTACATGAATAATTACTTATATACACTAACAGGGGTCTTAATTGTCCGAAAAATGCCGATCTAGCATTCTTAATACTGACGTCAGTTTCAGCAGTTTACGTTGCCTCATTTGTTAATCTCGCAAACAGCTGTTTATATTAATTTTATATATACACATTAGCTAATCGCAAAATCCTATAATTTGGATGACGAAAACAAATACTAATAGCGAAGCAGGTCCGAAAAGAGCCGAACAATCGAGTAGGCTTCACTGATGAGACAACAGAAATTTTCGAAACTGACGTCAGTAGTAAGAAATCTCGAGTGGCATTTTTCGGACAATGAAGGTTTCTGTTAGTGTAGATGTTTTCATTCATGTGCGTTAACTACAACATTAGAGTGCTTCAGCTTTTATTTCTAGCAACGTAGGTGCTTCTTAACACGCTCGTTACGTTTAGTGACAATTATAATTCTCCTTTTTGGTGAAATATTGTAAACTGCTGTTTACATTAATTATATATATATTCGTTTGTTTGTTTTTTCTCATTTGTTCTCTTGTTTGTTTGATTTCCCGTATTGTATTCTCTTTTTATTTCTCGTCTTGTATTTTTTTGTACATGTATTTTTATCTTGTATTTTATTGTACAGTTTTATTGTTACATCCTGTTTGTGTTCTTACCCGTTTTACCCCGCTGCTTGGAATATTATTTTAATTCTCTCGCAGGAAGGTCTTTTGACGATGTGTCCTGTCTTGCCTTCGAAACACGCCTGAGTTAACTAGCGACAGCTGATGACGGTGGATTTTTCCTCGTTTAGCATGTCCTGTACTTGTTTTCTTGTTGTAAATTTTTCGTTTTTCCCGTTTCTACGTCTTGTTGTGGTGTCCTGTACTTACGTATATTCATTTATATATGCATGTATATATACATGTAGATGTAGGTACGTACATATATGTTTGTATGTATGCATATATTTTTATTTATTACATTATATATATATATATATATATATATAATTAATATTCGTAGAAAAACATAAGAGGAAGACAAATGTATAAACAACAAACTGGTATATTAGTTTGACACTCAGGAAGGTCTTTTAAGTTTCGAGTCTACGCTCTTCAATAGAAAGGAACATGAAGAAATAAACAGAGAGGGAATAAAAAAAACTTATGGAGTTAGCGGTCAATCATGGTGACCTATATATGTATGAGTGCACCATTTTTAGGAAAGATCCAGGGGAATAATTACAAGGTAGCTAAATGTTGCTTAAGTGTCCCAGGAAAAAATGGTCACACTTATGTGGGATTTGATTCCGGGGAGAAGCGAGACGTATTTAGGAGAATGTAGGAAAAATTGAAAATGGTGACAAACGCTCAAGCTGTCATTAAATCATTTATATCCTTATATCGTCGACATATGTTTCGATGTATGCATTCAAAATACATCCGACAGGATGAATAATGATCAGTAATGCATCAATCTCATCAGGGCGGATATAAACAACTGAGCTCATCAAATAGACATTTTAACAGGTATAAGAAGCTACAAAGAATGTGCACATAAGAAGCTACAGAGAATATGCACATACGTACGCGCACACGCGTACATGCATGTATGTATACCTACATTTTATGTATATATATATATATATATATATATATATATATACATACATACATGTACACACATAAACATCTACATATATACACATCCACACATAAGTATACATATATACACACATACATGCATACACAGACACACATAAACACATACACATATTGGTACACACACAGTATATATACTTACAGAAACATATACAGATATACACGCATATACATGGATGGAAAGCTAAGTAGTGAAGGGACGGTAAAATTTTAAAATGCCATTAAGGAGATATACTTCATAGGATGAGAGAAGAGAAAATATAGATAAATAGGGAGGGAAAAGGAGAGAACAAAGTTAAGAGAGAGAGAGGGAGAGAGAAAGAGAGAGAGAGAGAGGAGAGAGGACTGAAAAATTGGATAGATAAAAGATGTGAAGAAAAGATGAAGGGAGGAATAAAGGTTATGGGAAGTAAGAATAAAGAATACAAAAAAATGTAATTTGAAGAAATTATTATTAGGTAAGGTGTAAATATTAAAAAAAAGCGAAATAGTGTTTTTTCCAATGTGAACAGCTGTAAACTCGCTCTGTTAACGTGTTCACCAGTTTATGTTCATCAGCAACAACAATATGAGAGGCATCACCCGCCAGCAATACCATCAACCATCACCGAGCCAACAGCGAAACTTCTATGCGATGGTTTGAACTGCGAGAAATAGATGTCAATTTTTTCTCAAATCATACTTAATGAAAGGACATGTTGAAAATTGTGGTTCTGGGTCCCATGCACATAAAACTGGGATGGTCATGGTGTGACTGTGATCATGGATAGGTTTGCCTGCGTTCAGTCTACTGCCGGACGAAGGCCTCAATATGTTCTCTCCACCAACCACGGTCTGATGCGGAAGCCGTGAATTTGAACTTGAGACCATACTGGTTTAATGAGCCTATGTTGTCACAACATCGCTTGGCTCGATATTGCTTGGTAGAGAGATGCAGTTACCCTGGAGTAGTTAATCCAATTACATCAACCCCAGTGCTCAACTGGTACTTATTTTATCTATCCTGAAAAGATGAAAGGCAAATTTGAACTCAGAAGGTAAGGAAGGACGAAATACTGCCAAGCATTTCGCCAGGCATGCTAACGATACTGCGAGTTCGCCGTCTTTATGTTCATAAGGCTGCTCAATTGGATTTCACCTGGGGCTAAACAGGAACGTCCAATAATGACCACCACCATCATTAGTACTATTAAAGCCGCCGGAACCACCACCACGACAACAACAATGGCTAAATCAATATAAGTTGTACATTTTGGAATTTTTTATGTTGTTACTCTTGTCAACATCAGAACTACTGACAGCAGATCCTGTAGGAACCAGCCGCATTACCATAAACATATAGGTAGATGAGGTGGTGGGAGTTTTAGAATTCCTTTGGAAACCTCTGACCTCTAATCTCTCGCAAACTTATGGCATGACACAATGTACTCTGTTCGGGAGGATAATGTAAATATCTCCGGTCTCAAGCCTTCAATAGATTTCACTGAAATCTGTTGACAGCCATGTTAGAAGCTAGATACAAATTTGATACACCGAATCGAGCGTGTTATTGCATCGTACTATCTTTTCATATGCACATACAAATCTACGCGCGCGCACTCAAACACAACACACGCGCGCACACTCACATTTACATATACACTCAAGTACACGCACATGCACACAGCATACACATACATATATGTACGTATATAAACAAATTGTATGAGAGATGATGATGAAATATAATGATGATGATGATAGTGATAATGATGAAGATGATGATGGTGATAATAATAATAATAATAATAATAATAATAATAATAATAATAATAATAATAATAATAATAATAATAATAATAATAATAATAATAATGATGATAATAATAATAATAATAATAATAATAATAATAATAATAATAATAATAATAATAATAATAATAATAATGATAATAATACGAAGAGGAGCGCCAGCCTTGACAGCGGCTGGACGTGTTCCTCGCTGCTCTGACAATTCAGTAGCCGAAAGCCATAGAAATACTAATATGACCCAGTTTAGCAACGGGGGAAAATAACTCTCAAAGACTGGAATATCTACAATATCCTGTGAGTATTTAAAATTCTCTTCAAAATAAGTTTAAAAATTTACAAATTTACATATCTACAGTTTTCAATCACACAATCGATCAGCTTTAAAAACTTTAATACCCACAATTGCCTCTGTAAACATCCCTTTTTTTTCTTCTTTCTAAAAACATCACGCTTTTCTTTGTGTGGACTTACAAAAGACTATCTTTGGTGAACCTTAAAACTTTCTATGAAAATATGACTTTTCTTTGCTTCCTCCCTTGAATAAATGAAGGCTCTGGTATTCAGCATGCAAGCATGAAAGAGAAGGTTAGGAAAAAATGTTATAGAAAAGTTCGAGCAGTCCTGAAGTCTGAGCTGAATGCATATAATAAGGTTTTAGCCATAAATTCCTTAGCAGTACCAGTTATTCTTTATAGCTTCAATGTGCTTAACTGGAATACCAGTGAAATAAGAAAATTGACAGAAAAATCCGCAAGCTACTAACTTGTAATAAGATGCCGCATCCAAAGGCAGACGTGGATCGCCTTTACCTTCCCTGAGCTCAGGGAGGTCGAGGTTTGATCCAGCTTGAACTTACATACAAAACTACCACAATCGGACTGGCCAAATACCTTGAATCAACCAACGATTGGATGCTAAAACTTGTTGTAAAACATGAAAGACCTAAAAAACTTCACTCTATTCTCAAAGAGAGCAAAAAATTCGCTGCTGATCTCTTAGATACCCACCAGATTGATCAGGCTGAAGAAAATGCGCCAGCTGCAGCTGCAAAGAAAATAAAATTAATTGCAAAGACAAAGCACATGGGAACAGCCGTAGCAAACAAGCTGATGTCGACCAGAAACACACGCACCAATGGTTACGAAGTTCAGGGCTAAAAGCAGAAAGTGAAGGTTTCATATTAGCTGCTCAAGACCAAAGCTTATTTACCTGGAACTACCAAGCCAATGTGATGAAAAATGGAGCTGACCTAAAATGCCGATTCTGTATCGATGAGATTGAAACAATAGACCACCTAATCTCAGAGTGTAGAGTCTTAGCACCTGCAAAATATAAAGCAAGACATGACAGAGTCGGCCTGTATTTACAATAAAATCAAAGCCGCTAACAAATGGTATAAACACCATCCTAAAGCTGTGACTGAGGGAGAAAATGTGTCGATTCTATGGGACTTTCCCGTGCAGACCAACAGGACTATAAAAGCTAATAGACCAGGTATTATTATAAAAGATCAGACAAAAAGGATGTGTTTATTAATTGACATGAGTATTCCCTGTGTTCACAATATAGCGGCGAAAGAATTTGACAAGATTAGTAAATATAAAGACCTGCTAATGGAAATTGAAAAAATGTGGCATCTCAAGGCGACTACAGTACCAGTGATTGTAGGATCTCTGGAAATGATAAAAAAAGGTACTGAAACCTATTTGAAAATGATTCCAGGCTTACCATCCCTACAGGAAGTGCAAAAAATTGTATTAACTGGAACGGCTCATGTACTGAGAAGAGCACTATCGCTGTGAAAATAACATCCATCCATGAATCTATTTATTTATTAATTTTTAAATATATATTTTATCTGTGAATTTGCGCGTGTAATCTGGGAATTCATACAATGCCCTTCTCTGCCCTAGGTGTATGGAAAACACTCGGCGAGAAACGGAAGAAAATTTGAAGAAAGAAGGAAAAAACATGATAATAATAATAATAATCATAATTATAACAACAACAACAACAACAATAATAATAATA
Source organism: Octopus sinensis (assembly GCF_006345805.1). NCBI lineage: Eukaryota > Metazoa > Mollusca > Cephalopoda > Octopoda > Octopodidae > Octopus > Octopus sinensis. The sequence goes on along the minus strand of NC_043007.1, from coordinate 51,557,558 downwards.
ATAAAGGCTTGTATAGTTAATAATACAAACCCAAATTAATGTCCATTCATGGCTTATTTCAAAACTTTACCTGCAACGATGAGGATTTCAATAAAGAGCATTTTTTTATTTCTACTATTGTATACAGGTGCAAATGTTAGTATTACCCAATCTAATTTAAAATCTATGTTTTTACTCTTGAGTTCCCAGATATACGTACTTAACCCCGTAGAGTTCATCCTATTTTTATTTTTAAATGTATATCTATGATAGTTTAGCCGTTGTTTTATACTATTTTTAGTCGCACTAATGTACACCCTGCTATTGTATTGTGTATTTACAGTGCATTGGTAAACCACTTCTCTCCTCAGGCATTTATTACCAAACATACATTGATTCTTGCTTCTGCAATTGCAGCCATTATCAGATTGAAGAGATTTAACCCTGGCAGAAATCTCCGTAGCCCTAAACAATAGAACTATTAGAATAGGATATAGTATCACGAATAATCTAGCCACCATCATCTCCTCCTTCAACAACAAGAAATTAGATTGCTTCTATAATGATAGAAAGACAAACATGGGTAGTAGTGAAAATAAGTGCAATAATCAAAGCCGGCCAACCCATTATTAACAGCAATAATGAGCGAAATTTTTTTTGCCTTCACAAATTGGCGTACACTTTCTCTAGATTTAAATAACATCTAATTCTTCTACCAGTAATCTTTTAGATATACTTTTAAAAATAAAAATAGGATGAACTCTACGGGGTTAAGTACGTATATCTGGGAACTCAAGAGTAAAAACATAGATTTTAAATTAGATTGGGAAATACTAACATCTGCACCTGTATACAATAGTAGAAATAAAAAATGCTCTTTATGTATCAATGAAATTTTCTTTATCATCAAAGCCGGCCAACCCATTATTAACAGCATTAATGAGCGAAATTTTTTTTTGCCTTCACAAATTGGCGTACACTTTCTCTAGATTTAAATAACATCTAATTCTTCTACCAGTAATCTTTTAGCATTCCTCTATATAGGACTGTTCTATTGGTCCTTACAATTTATAACTTTGTGTCTCCATATGTGTGTTCTATATTGATTGTTTCTGTCCCGACTGAAAAATATACAAAAATATATAGTTATTCTGATATATGCATGATATTCGGAACCCCACAGAGTCTTTTATCTGTGTAGGGTGTATAAACGCATCATACATTTGGGCACTAGTTTGAGTTTTTGCTATACCAATATGTAATATGTGAGAGTCTATAATTAGTATAAGTTGTCTATCCCGATGAGCATATAAGGTTTTTTTTTAACGGTTGGTTTGTTGGGGGTTGTTGTATTTCTGCTGCACAAGCGTGGGCTCGGGTGGCGCTGCACCGAAGTTTGTGCGCCCGCGCATGTGCATCAACGCGTGCACTCTCGCGTGCAGCGCTTGCGGACATTCGCGTGTACTTGTACGTGTGTTCTGGTGTACATCTCGGTGATCGTGTGTAAGTGTGGGCCCAGCTATGAATTCGCATGACCGTGCGGGGGCGTGCATGTACATATATGTGCATGTGGATGCATTTCGGCGTATCCACTTATATTTACTATATTAGGTTTATCTTTGTCCTCTCCTTAATTTGTATTCCATTTTATTTATCTATTTATCTATACATGGATATATATATATATCTATATATATATATATATATATATATTATATATATATATATATATATATATATATATTATATATATATATATATTATATATATATTTATTTATATTATTTATTATTTATTTTTGTTTATTTGGCACTTACTAACTTATGATCAATTTAATTTAATATATAATTAATGAACTTATATCTAAGTTAATAGTAACTTCTGTTTACTTTTTGTGTATGTATATATACGTCTTTGGATGGGCAGACATATATTTTAATTTATGATTTAGTGGATGTGGGTTGAGGTGTCGAGGTGTGTGAAAATGTGTATGTGTACGTATGTATGTTTTTGTACGTATAGGTATGTTCGAGGGTGGATGTACGGATGTATGTTTTTCTTATACATATGAGTACGCAGGTGCGTATTTGGATATGTATATATGTATATGCAAATATTTATTCATGGGTGGATATAAGTATAGGTTTTATTTGTACGTATGAGTGCACAGACATATATTTAAATATGTATATATGTGTGTGTGAATGTTCCCTGATACTGTATATGAGAGTGTATTAATATTTATGAGTATATGCGGATGTGCGTGTGAGTGTGTGTGTTAGTGCATAGACTGCTGCCTGTACTGATTTGTCTATAAGCCATGCGATGACAGACATGCACTCCGCAATCTAGTGAATGTGTAGGGATGTGTCGGGGTGTATTCATGTGTGTCTCCATGTGTGTGTGGGTTTTATGTGGACGTGTGGGTTTAGGGTTGGGTGTGGATGTGTATGTTTTTCTTGTGCGGTGTGGTGGAGGTCGGGCGGCTCTCAACGGACCAACCATGAGGTAGACAATGATAATTTAAATTCAAATCCAATAGTGTATTTATGTCATAAGGAAAATTACTAACTGGAACCCGGACATACATATGTGCCACTTCGGATCCTAATGTAAGCGTTATTAATAATATTATGTATGATAATAATGGTAGCATTAATGGTATTGACAACGATAATGATGCTAACTTTAATGACACTTTGGAAATTAGGAGGAAGTAATATAATGTACTATTGACTATGTATGTTTGCATCTAGGTACTATTATGTGTATGTTTATTATCACAATATTAAGTTGAAGAACTGAAACGTTGAATATGGAACATATATATGTTTACTAATTTATATTATTTATTTACATTATTATGTATATGTATATTTTTATGTGTATAGGAGTGTGAGTATATGCACTCATATGTATATGTATATCCCCGAGGAGGCCTTATGATATCTTTGTAAATGTCTCATTTATATCTATATATTGACCTACCATAAAAGGCTAATATTGGTAAAATGAGACATACTTATCTACATGGCCGAAACAGCTGTAAGATGTAATCTATACTTATATTTACTTATATTTATATTCTTTCTCTTTTATATTTTTTATATATATTCTACTTATTATACAACATTAGTCTTTTATGTACACTTTTTATGTACATTCCTTTATGTACACTGATTTGTTCTGCTTTTTTATGTTTAACCCTACAGTCTTTTAAGAGGTGGTTTAATAAAGTATGTGATTGCGTATTATCTGGTAATTGATATTTGATTTAGATGTATTTCTCCATTTTCTTATCTTGTATATACACACACACACACACATATATATATATATCTGAGACTTGCTATACACCTACCTGGACTTATCTCCCAACTTTGATAATTATATATATAGGAGTTGCTGTGTGATAAGTAGCTTGGGCAAGTGTCTTATACTATAGCCTTGGGCCGACCAAAACCTTGTGAGTCGATTCGGTAGACGGAAACTGAAAGAAGTACGTCATATATATATATATATATATAATATATACTAGCATTAAAGACCCGTCGTTGCCGGGTCATAGTGCTAGTGCGTGTATATATGTGTATATATATGTGTACATATTACATGTACATCTATATATATATATATATACATCTACACGTAAAATACAAAATACAAAGTTATATATATATATTATATATATATATATATTATATATATATATATATATATACTAGCATTAAAGACCCGTCTTTCCCGGGTCATAGTGTTAGT
>NC_043007.1:51523817-51543817 GCF_006345805.1 Octopus sinensis | reverse complement strand
ACTTGTGTTTTTTTAGCGCTCTTGTAACTTCGTTTTTGTCCGTTTCTGGCACGAAAGAAGGAAGTCCATGCTGCTGCAGAACGAAATAGAGGTAGACGAGGAAGAGAAGTAGAAAATATATCGATGGAAGAAAAACAATAAAAAATATACTTAAACTATATACTGAGGAAGGAGTAAGTAAAGAAGGTGAAGTATGAAGATGATAAAATAAAGCGAACGACATAAAGAAATATTTTTTCCTCCATAATGACGAAATTGAGTACGTGTTTATATGTGTGTGCATCCTAAAACAGCAAAATCAAATGGTAAGAGGCTGAAATATACGCAAATTCCTAAAGACATGAAAGCATGGGTGGGAAGGAAACGTTATGAATTGGAATGGCAATAAAGAAATAAACGAAAACACCAACGCATGAGTCAATATCTTATATATAAGACCACTTGTTTATTTTGAATGGTCTTACTTTGTTGTTGGGTAAGCTGTTAGGTTTGAAGTGCAGTTTACTATGGTAGGACCACGAATGTGTTGTTACACACACACACGCATATATTTGTGCATATATATATATATATAAAACTGATCAGATATTAGACCATACATACATACATGCATCCACAGTCTAATGACTGAAGTAAGAAAAAGATAAAAGATATATATATATATATATATATATATATATATATATGTATGTATGTATATATATATATATTATATATATATATATATATATATATATATATATGCATATGTGGGCACAGGACGTCACGAAATGTGTACAACAAAAAATACGAAGCACGAGTACATGGAACATGAACTATTCTTTCGAACAACGAAAGACACAAATGAAAAACAAAACAGACAACATAAAGGTCGACCCTTCATCAGTTCTTGGCTGTTTTTCTAGTTTCGTATTTCGAGCATTTAACAACAATATACGCTTTCGATAAAACAGTTGCTCCCGCAACACGTCACTGTCCTGTTTGTGTTACCAATTTTATATTATTTATATTATTATATGATTGAACGCCACGCATCCTCTTCCAAGTATGTATGTATGTATGTATGTATGTATGTATGTATGTATGTATGTATGTATGTATGTATGCATGCATGCATGCATACATGTATGTATGTATGTATGTATGTATGTATGTATGTATGTATGTATGTATGTATGTTATGTCAGGTCACTTTCGAGTGTTACTGGTAACATGTAACCCAGTACAACCTGTTGCATGGTCGGGTCGTCGGCGACTAAACCGGCAACCCCACCAAGCTTGCTTGGTGAGGAGGGTGTTTATTGGACACCCTGCGGGATGAAAAACAAAACCCGCCAAAGGGCGGAGGAACTCTTGAGAGTCAACGGCCATCCAATAAATGTCTTAAGGCTGTATCATGCGCGGGGACATAGAAATAATCGGACTGAATACCCGATCGCGCGGTTAAACCATTCGGAGTGAGGGACCCCTAGCCTTTGTTAGGGCATCCTTCTAGGAGAAGGTAACTCAGGTATCTGGGATAAGTCCGACATAAAATCTGCGGCTCAGTGGTTACCGATGATGTTGACTTGTTCTTCTTTTCGGATTATGGTTGCTGTTGCTTAGTGAGTGGGATTGAATCAGTGCACAGCCTTTCCTCACTTTAAAAAAAATCTTCTTGCACAGGCATTGCACGATAACAACATTGATTAAGCTTCGTGCAATGGCCATACTCGATAACGAGGGGGCAGCCACCATGTATGTATGTATGTATATATATATATATATATATATATATATATATATATATATATATATATATATATATCTTTAAAATTTGTCATAGTAACGTTTTGAATATGCATATGAAGCTCCTATTCCATTATGCCGGCCACTGTCTATATAATATCGCCTGAACAAATGAATCAACGATGAGGATCAACCGGATGCCCAAAGATATTACAGACTACACTGTAATCATCACAGGAATACGAACTGTGATTTTAAAAGTTATGTGACGTGTGAAAACGCGCATAGTGATGCATTAAATGTTTATAAGTTACATCTTTTGATTATTATTATTACACACACACACAATCCAAAAGAATAGGGCATTTAAATACTTACGAGCGCTCTCATAAAATCCAAATTTGGCTAACTACATTGAATGAAGGAAACATTCAGAATCGTTTACAATAAACAATTGACTCTGGTAAATCCAGAGTTCAATATACAGAATATATTCTCAAGAAGAGATAGAGGAGTAACGTATACTAAACAGTAAATGAGTTGCCACATCAAAGTAGCAGTGACATTCAACTGCCACTTTAATGTAGCAACTCATTTACAGAATATATTATCAAGACATAATAAATCAATTTGGTCTCTTCTCTCTTGATAGACTCAGCATCACATGTTTTTTAATGCAAATTTGTTGTTACATAATCCAGTGTACCTGATAATAAGAACACATGAAAATTCATAGCAAGGATATTAGAGCTGTAAGTTTCTCATTAGTTCTCTATTGATGTTCTACTTTTCTGTAATTTAATGTATCTTTGCAACTAAGGTTGTTGGTACGTGTGCACCTATTTATCTATGAATGCATATATAAATACGTTCACACTCATATACGCATGCGTATATGTATGTATTTATGTATGTATGTATTTCATAATTTTATTCTTTTATTTATTTCAGTCATTTGAATGCGGCCATGATCGAGCACCGCCTTGAAAAGTTTTTTAGTAGAAGAAATCGACCCCAGAACATATTCTTTGTAAGCCTAGTACTTTTTCTATCGGTATCCTTTGCAGAACCGCTAAGTTAAGGGGACGTAAACGCACTAGCAATTGTTCTCACGCAATGGTGGGGGAACAAACACAGACACAAAGACACACACACACACACACACACACACACACACACACACACATATATATATAGGCGCAGGAGTGGCTGTGTGATAAGTAGCTTGTTTACCAACCACATGGTTCCGGGTTCAGTCCCACTGCGTGGCACCTTGGGTAAGTGTCTTCTATTATAGCCTCGGGCCGACCAAAGCCTTGTGAGTCGATTTGGTAGACGGAAACTGAAAGAAGATCGTCGTATATGTATATATATATATATATATATATATGTGTGTGTGTGTGTGTGTGTGTGTGTGTATTTGTTTGTGTATGTGTTTGTTGCCCCACCATCGCTTGACAACCGACGCTGGTGTATTTTCGTCCTCGTAACTTAGCGGTTCGGCAAAGAGACCGATAAGTACTAGGCTTACAAAAAATAAGTCTTGGTGTCGATTTGTTTGACTAAAGGCGGTGTTCCAGCTTGGCCGCAGCCAAATAACTGGAACAAGTAAAAGAGTAAAAGAATATATATAATGGAGAAATTATGCAAAATCTATAAATAGATGATGAGTAAAGCACCGGCACACTTTCGATTACTTATTGTTATCCTTAGATTTATTGCAGGAACTTCGTAGTGGATGTTGGGACAATAGTATTAATGAAATAGGAGATGGAATGTGTAATAGACTTTATTGGGAACAACACATGTTTCGAGCCATTCTGGGTCTCTTCGGGTACATCAATAAAAAGTCTCAATAGAGATTTCATGAGTCGGCTTACATACTACTATATGTTCATCAAATATATTATAATGAGGGAGGCTGGTTTATGAGATTACCCTGGGTTTCTCGCTCAAAAGGGGTTCGGCCTTACGGCGTATCTTCAGACCCCAAATACTGCTGGCCTACGACCTCTTCAAAATATTGAGGGGAAATGCCTCCCTATAAAGGCACACACTAGGTGATTATTGGATTTCGGCTGCGCCGCTTACTTGCGGTCACCAAAGAACCGCAGAGGAAAATGATTGTCTCCTTTCGGCCTTGGCTATTGGCTTTCGGCTGTGGCGTCACTATGCGGATTCCAAAACACCAGCAGGAATCTTCTAAAATACTCTACATCTTAGAGTGTGCTTCTCCTACTGGTTTATCTATTTCTACAAACGATATATATATATATATATATATATGTTTTTGTACCCGGGTGTTAGAATAAACACGCAGCGATACATTAGCGACATTCTGGAAGCCGAACGGCTTCCACGGATGAATGAGCACCTTCAAGGCGCTCCTTGGAGCCTCCAACAAGACTCGACACTATCCAACAGCTCCAAATAGACATGGTGCTGGATTCAGAAAAACATTACGTCGTTCATAAGCAAGGATGTATGGCCCTCAAAAGGTCCTGGTCTCAACTTGGAGTTTTCTGTTTGGTACATTTTGGAGACGAGGATCTCGAGCAGTCCCCCCGCTTCACTCAACGCTCTGAAGGCAAAAACTGCGTCAGGAATGGACTTCGATTCCACAAGAACAGCGGCATGCCTGATTTGAATCTTTCGCAGCTAGACTCAAGGCTTTTATTAGAAATAGAAGTGATCATATCAAGTAAATGTGATAGCGTCATAATTGTATTTCCTTTACCATTGCATTGCAACGCTCAGACCCGAGATATAACAATATTTTTCTTTGGAAAAATTGCAAAAAAGTTGGTTGCCTTAATTCTGAGACATAATATATGTATATATATATATATATATATATATATATATATATATATATATATATATATATATTATTTATTGAATATTTGCATGACTGAGCGCCCTCGCGTCGTTTCGTTCCTTTCTGTTCTCCCAGTAAGTTTTTTATACATAATTATGACGCGGAACTCTATAACCCTTTGCTTGACCTTCCCTTCCTTCCTATCTGTCTTCCTCTTTATCTGATTCTCTCCTTCTTATTTTTCACTCCTTTTTTTCACCCTTTCTGGTTTCCTTTCCTCTCTCTATCTCTCTCTCTCAGTCCTCCTCATCTCTCTTACAGCCAGGTCGACCAACTTCCTTTCGCTGGCGGCCTCCTACAAGTGAACACGCTTTTTTCCTGCGCTCTTAAAAATTTTTCCTCGTCTAGGCTAAAAAAAGGCCCTCATTGTTTGTTTTCCTGTTTGTTTTTATTTCTTGTACTGTATTTTTTGTATTTGTATTTTTATTTTCTATTTGTTTTTTTATTCGTATTTTTATTTGTATTATTTTTACGTCATGTTTTTGTCACATTTTTTTCTCTCCTTGTTTTTACCCCTCTGCGAAGGAATTTTATTTAATTCTTTCGCAGGAAGGGCTAGTTCGACGAGTCATGTTCTGTCCTTACCTTCGAAACACGCATGGAGTCGAACTACGGACAGCTGATGAAGGGGAATTTTCCTTGTGCTGTTTGTCTTGCACTCTGTTTTTTCGTTGTTCAAAAAGGTCCGTTTCCATGTTTGTTTTTACGTTTTCGTCTGTCGTTGAGTTCTACGTCTATTTGTGGTGTCCTGTACTCACGTATATATATTTATATATGCATGTATATATACATGTAGATGTAGGTACGTACATATATGTATGTATGTATGCATATATTTTATTTATTAAATATATATATATACATATATATATACGACGGTCTTCTTGTTGTTTCCGCTTACCAAATCCACTCACAAGGTTTTGGTCAGCCCGAGGCTATAGTAGAAAATACTTGCCCAAAATGCCACGTAGTGAGACTGAACCCAGAGCCGTGTGGTTAGTCAGCAAACTTCTTACCACACTGCTACGCCTAAGCCATCTTCAGAGTAACCTATCAGATGAGTGTAAAATTGTTTTTATAACAACTGAACGCAAAATATTTTTTGTATTATAATCAATGGATTCTTCTAAGTTATAGCATTTTTACACAGAGCACATTTATAAATATATCTATAGCTAGATATCCAGTATTTAGATTACGACTAGTTTTGCCACATCATGTCTCTTCAGGTAGTGTGTTGTGAGAACTATCATTCTACTGTTGCATATATTGAAGGAATCAATCCGACGGTAGAATAATGGTTCCTAGCTCACATTACCAGAAGAGCCATTTTATTGCAGACGCACAGAGATCAATAAAATGTGTATATATATATATATATATACATATACATATACATACATATATACATACATATGTACATAGATACAAATATATGCACATACACACATGTATGTGTGTTTGCATGTGTAAATTTATCTTTCTGTTTGTAGATGCAGATGCTTCGTCATGATAAAAAGCTAGTAAATTCATGTAAAAGTAAAAAGTATTTTCATATATTTGTTTCCCATTTTTTGAGTCGTAACCAGAACCTGGCCAGATATTTTAGCATCGGTTAATATATTGAACGGTGTCAATAACTGGAGGCATCATTGATGTGTTTATGGATATTAGATTAAGAAGAGATATATTTATGGCTGGAGTACAGGGTATGCGTATGTGTATGAATATATTTACGTGTGCTCACTTATCTGTGCAAAAGAGTATAGTATTAGTATGCACATTTTTTGTCAATTTTTTATTTTTTTCTATCGTTTGTGCGATGTGTCCATCACATGAACATACACACACATAAACATAAAGACGCGCGCACGCGCGTGAGTCTATGTGCGCGCGTGGGTTTGTGAGTGTGTGTGTGCAACAAGCTTTTTATTTATCGAAGATACAAACCAAAATATTTTGAATGTATCAAATACATACATACCTATCTATCTATCTATCTATCTATCTATCTATCTATCTATCTATCTATCTATCTATCTATCTATCTATCTATCTATCTATCTATCTATATTGTACTCCCCGTGGTTTCTGTTATAACTATCACATTTAAATTATATTATCAAAGCTGGAATCTCTCCGATTCCAGACAGTGATGTGGCTTTATGAGAAAGTGTTGTGGTCAGGTTGGAGTCAAGAATTCTTCATCATCAGTTGACCGCCAAAACGGAACCATTAAATCAAAACTTTAGATTCCCAACAATCTTTAATTACACAATAAACAGAAAGAAAATGTCGTAAACTTCACAAAAAAAGATTTTGCATGCCAAAAGTTTTTTTTATGTACTGTTGTGGGAGTGATAATGGCACTAATGGTGGTCGTTGTGGCAGTGGCGGTGGTGGTGACAATTGTAGTTGTGGTGGTGGCAATCGTATTATAGTTTTGATGTCATTGTTGTGCTTGATAGTGTTGTGATTGTGGTCCTGTTGTTATTACTGCCGTTGTTGTTTTTATTATTATAAATGTGTCTTGTTGTTTGTGGCGTTGATGGTGCTACTTTGTTAATGGTAGCAGATGTCTTAATGGTGTATCATGATGGGATAATTATCCATGTGGTGTGGTTGTTATTTGAACCCAGGACCTTCCTGTTGGTCGCGTACTGGCTGCAAATCCTGCTGAGCTTAACTTAGCTTTCATCACTCCAAAATCGACAAAATAAAGTACTTGTCAGATACTGAGATCAATGGTAACCTTTCCCTTTCAGGGCCGATAATATAATTACTATTCTAGCACTTGGGTGTATATAATCAATTAGGCACCTCCACTTCCAAAATGTTAGGCTACGTGCACATAGTTTAAAGGATTATCTTTATTCTACTATCATACTTAGTATAGAGGTGAGGATGTTGCAACGTGGTTATGTTAGTACCACAGGTAATGGTAGATGTCGTGACAATTGTAGATAAGGCAAAGTTGGGGTTTGTGGTGTTATTGGTTGTGATGGTGATACTAATTCTCGTAGTGTTAGTGATGGGCTGGTAGTAGTAGGAGGTGATTTTGGTGGTCGTGATGGTATTTCTTCCTGTACATTAATCAATGATTGCATTTAGACCATCAGAACCGTCAGCTGATTCCCTCGGAAAAGTTGCCTTCCCCCACAACAAGAAGCTCAACAGCCACAAGTACTACTACAAACGCCGCTCATCTACTCGTATAGATATCTACTCGCATGTATTCTTATTTATCTACTTGTTGTAGATAGATAATATTCACCATCTATTTACTCGTATGTATTCATACACAGATCTACCTGTATACACACATTTGTCAACCTGTATACACACACATAAATACGCGCACGCGCATACACACACACGTGTATATGTACCTAAATATGTATCCATCTACCTATGTATGTATGTATGTATATATATATACATATAATATATAAATATATGCATATATACATACATATATGTACATATCTACATATATATGTATATATACATGCATATATGGGTACATGACATAAAAAAAACGTTGGACACAATGAGAAACGAAAACAGAAAACGAACTGTTTTTCGAATAACGAAAAAAACAAACAAACAGAGAAACGAGACATGCAACATAAAGTGTATTTCCCTTCATCAGTTGTCCATGTTTCATTTACTCCGCGTTACGAAGGCAAGGACGATACGCGACTTCGTTGAAACAGTCCTTCCCGCAATCCTTTCTGGTTTTCTCTCCCACCCTTCCCTATTCTTTTCCTCTCCTCTTCACCATTCCCTCTTTCTCACTCTTCCTCCTTGACGCTCTCGTCGCTGACACGTGATGAAAAGGAATCTATCTTTCAGCTCATTCCTTTCCTAAAGACAACACGTGCTTACACCTGTCTCCTCTCATAAGATCGTCTTCCTAGTGTTCATAATACTTTTTCTATCGTCTTGGCTTTACAGCCCTCACTGTTTGTTTTTACTGTCATGTTCTCACTGTTCTGTTCTTGTTACCACTTTCACCCTCCGCAAAAAATCCCAAATTTTAATTTAATTTGCTTTGCGGGAAGGACTGTTTCAACGAAGTTGCGTATTGTCCTTGCCTTCATAACGCGGAGTAGATGAAACAGGGACAACTGATGAAGGGGAATATTCTTTATGTTGCATGTCTCGCTTCTCAGTTTTTTGCGTTATTCTAAAAAATGTTCGTTTTCTATGCTTTTGTTTTAATGTTTTCGTTTCTCATTGTGTTCACCGTTTTTTTTTATGTCCTGTACCCATATATGCATGTATATATGTATATATATGTAGGTATGTACATATATGTATGTATGTATATATGCATATATTTATATGTTATTTATATTATTATATGATCGAACGCCACGCATGCTTTTCCAAGTAATATATATATAAATTAGGAAAAAGCACCTTTTTTGAATTATACCATTTAGCAAAATAACATATTATAGAAAGATTAAGTTAAACATATAACGATGATTAAGTAATGTGCAAAATAATAAATAAAACGTATATATTTGGTAGAATAGCGATACGTGTTTCGTGGCCATATTTAACAAATGATAATAGTAAAAATAATAGTAGTAGTAGTAAAATCACTTCGATATAAATATAGCCACTCTTCAGGTTAAAGATAACAACAATGATAAAATAATTAATTAGATAAATTAATAAATATACGTAAATAATCTTGTAAAATACGAAATATCTTAACAAATATATTCTTGTTTATAAAATAAGATACAATTATATATAAACTTAGATAAACTTAGATATGTTTCGACCAAAGATTGGTCCAGGCCATGTCTAACTTAATAGCACCACCTGATTGGATTATTCGAATCCTGTTTAAGTCAAGTTTTGTTTAAGTCAAGTTTTATTCAAGTAGTGAGTTCTTGTTGGGTGAGTTGTATCCAATTATGGGTGGCTTATCTGGTATTCTTTGAAGGAATCTATCCAGACTCTGTTTAAAGTTGATGGGATCCTTTTCCTCTTTGATCTCCCTCGGGACAATGTTAAATAGGGCAGGGCCTGTTGAGGAAAAGAAATTATGTTGCAGTGTACATGTATGTTGTGATCTTGAATTGGGCAGGGGACGTATAGCCCGTGGTCCAAGTCTTGGATGAACCTTGAAGCTAATGTTTAGGTCGTTTGGGCAAAGTTGGCGGTATATTTTCCACATCGTACAAATGATGTACCGCTCATGGCGATGCTGGAGGGAGTAAAGTTTCAAGGCTTTAAGGCGATCCCAATAATCGAGAGCAGCCATGCCTTCAATTTGTTTAGTGAGTGCCCTCTGGGGTGACTCAATTCTGGAGATGTTTTGTCTTGTGTGAGGAGACCACAGTGGGCAGCAGTATTGAAGGTGTGGCCGTACAAAGGAGGAGAAAAGTGGTATGATGACACCTTGTTCTCTGGACCGGAAAGTTCTTAAGATCCAGGAACTCATCCTACGAGCTATATCGACCTTCTTGTTGATGTGTGCACTCCAACTGAGATCGTCATCAACAATTACACCCAGGTCTCTGATATTGTTAGAGGCTGTGAGCGGTTCCCCTGAAGGAAGAGAGTATGGTTGTTTTAGTGAGGAATTTCTCCAAAATGCATCAGCTCAAATTTTCCCTCATTCAGTTGCATTTTGTTTCTGTCTGCCCATTGACTTACAGCATATAGATCAGACTGGAGTTGAGTTCGGTCTGCTTCTTCATTGACGATTTGCTGGAGCTTAGTCTCATCAGCAAATATTTTCACTTTGCAGTAATGTACGACACTGGAAAGGTCGTTTACGTAAATTATGAAGAGTAGCGGACCCAAAACAGTTCCCTGGGGAACACAGCTGGTGACTTTTGCTGGGTTTGAGTGGACTCCATCAACTACAACATGTTGTGTTCTATTCGCCAGGAAATACTTAATCCAGTGTAGAACTTTTCCACGGATTCCAACGTTTGCCAATTTTGAGAGTAGGATGTTATGGTCTACTCTATCGAACGCTTTACTGAAGTCAAGATATATGACGTCAGAGTTCGAACCTGTTCCCAAGGCTTTGAGTACATCTTCAATGTGGTGTAAGAGCTGTGTTAGACAGTCCCTGCCACAGCGAAAGCCATGCTGATTTGCATTTAGGAGTTTGTGGGTCTCCAGGAAGTCAGCTATCCTTGATCTTAACACTCTTTCAAACACTTTAATGATGTGGGAGGTGAGTGAGATTGGGCGATAGTTGACTGCGAGGGATCTGTTTCCCTGTTTGAAAACCGGGATGACCGACTGGGATAGAAACTGTTTCGGTATATAACCTGCGTCTAACGAATTTCTCCAGAGGTTGGTCAGAGGGACTGCAAGTATGGATGAAATGAACAGGCTTAAATCCAAAATACAGCAGTTGTTTCTGCGCATGAGTAACAACTGTTAACCTGTTAGTTGTTGAATGTTTCACATAGTATACATATTATTACATAAATTCTATATGAAATGTTCCATAAATACCTGTGTTCTCGCACCGCTGGATAACCATTGTTTTGTATCCACATTCTATTTTTAACATTCCTTTGGTAATGAGAAACACGTAGATTGAAATAGACACAAGTCATAAAAAATACAAAATAAATTAATGGAAATAAAAACCAAAAATGTAAATTGTAAAATAAACAGACCAAAATTAATCAATGGAGATAAAAATCGAAAGTATAAAATATAAAGTAACACAATCTCAAATTCAGTATTTCCTTTAGTACAAATATATCTCGCCTTTTATGAAGATAGAGTAACACGCTGAGATAATAATGTTGCCAAAAAATGGATTAAAAGAATTTCTTATCCCTTTTGAACGTAAGAGTATTTTACTTCAAAGGACGCAAGGTCAATTATTACTTCAGTTCACGTACACTCGTTTATATTTTGCCAACATTATTTTCATAAAAGTCAACACATATTTATACTAAAGAAAAGAACGAATTTGAGGTTGTGTTAATTTATATTTTTTACTTTTAATCAATTTCCATTAATTAATTTTGGTCCGTTTCATTTATAATTTACATTTTTGATTTTTATTTCTATTAATGTTTTTTTATTTTTTTATGATGACGTGTGTCTGTTTAAATAGACGTTAAAGTATACAAAACATGTTAAAATATAGAATATGGGTACAAAACAATAAAAAACTACTGGTTATCCAGCAATGCTCTCAAAGCCACTCACCTGGTGACGTCCGAGTACACAGCTGTTGTTGGGTTACATCTGCTATGTATAATATGTGAAACGCTCAACCGCTAACAGTTTAACGGCTGTTATTACGGCACAGAAACAATTGTAATTTTGATTAATGCTTGTTCATTCCATCTTCCTGTATTATAACTTTTTCTGCATACACTAACGGATTTCCACATGTATATCAAGTTAGAAGGAGTATGCATCTTGTAGACATATAATGTTAAAAGGCATGGATGTATATCAGTAGCAGACAAAAATCATTCAGCAATGATTTTTACCACTTCTCATAGACACAAACTTCACCACTTGACGGTAGATCCTACGATCTATCCTTGAACTCTACTACAACTCACCTAGTAGCAATAATACAACACTTAGAAACCTGATTCAATAATAACAACCATGATGCTGCATCCTATACTGCTACCAACATGATCACATAATTACGATGATATCCCCTCTCAAACTAGCACCAGTAGTGGTAATATCTTCGGCACTTCTTTGGGTGGTAACTGACCATACGAATCAGGACTTTGCAGGGATCAATTCCAAACCCAGTAGTGATAGGAAAACCTGCAATTTCCGGGTCTCCCAAATCTTCCACTCGGGAGTTACTGTCTGCACAATAACGTAGTCTATTAATGCCTGATATTAACACCACGCTCCCACCAGGCAAGGGTCTACATTGGCAATACAGTCAATTTCAAGCGCCGCAACTGAACCTACATGAATTCTTTCTCTAACTAATCCTCTAAACGTCCTACCTCTTTAGCGACTTACATATAAAACCTCAGGTTCCATCCATAATATTCTTTATACTCTATCCTGGTCCATTATTTGCGATGCTCACTCGTACAATACTTACCACAGGACTTATAAATTGTGTTTAAGCGAATCGCTCGCCATTCTCTGCCACTACAACCCCTCATTACACAATAGATTCTCAGATGTAATCTTCTCATGAAAGCACAAATTTTATTCACTGTTTGCCTATTTTGTAAAGTTTGAATAATTCCCCTAATCACGATTCAAACTTAAATTACAACTTAGCCGTGCTAACAGCATAACACCGCTATTTACCCCACCCCTTCTATATATATTTTTCTCTCTATCGATTCTCTTCGCATATTCCTCCTTACCAAGCATATTCTCCTATCCCACTATCCCATACTCATCCTTCAAAATCCTTCCCCACCACCTCCTAGCTTCACCCTTAACCTGAACCACTTAGCACTACCTACACCTTGCCACTGTTACCAACCTATCCCTCCCTTTCTTCCCTCCTCTCTCTCTATTTACTCTCACATCTCTCTTTAGGTTAGTATTTTTCCTCCAACTTTCCAAACTCACTTTTAGTCTTCCAATTTTCCCCTAGTCTCCCTGCCGGCATCTAGATTCCTTCCCTTCATTTCAGTGCTCGCCTTTCCCTTCTCTCACCGTACTTAATTCCCTTTTACGGTAGCCTTATTCCCCCGCTCTCACAACCCTATTCCCTACTTCATTCATCTCTTCTCCTTCTAGTTCTATAACCTCCACCATCCCTGATTAATAACATATTTTGTCAACACACCAAACTCCACTCTTTACAATACTACCTATCCTAACCCTTTCCATTCATCTCTCGACTCACCACTTCTACTTCTACATCTTTCAATCCCATAGCCACTCACCCCATCTCTGTGCTCTGTCACTCCTGCCTCTTCTTACCCTTCAGTTGCTTCAACAGTTCCCTCCTCCTGAACTACCAACATCCTCCTTCTACCTAATTCTTTTCGCCCTCTTCTTCTATTCTACTCTTAAATTCTCTCGAACTATGATTTGAACCGCTAGTTTCCACCCTCAAGACAGAAGCTGGCTTTACGGTAATATTTATATACATCCCTACTGGTTGCATATCCTTGAGTTTTGCACACTCCAAGTGCCGACATTACAATTATCACATAATTCTGAACCCCCAGGAACAGCTGTCGGATCCGAAATGCCATACCCTTTTCCATTTGTTTTCTCAATATTTTATGCTCCATGTAAGTCTGTTCTGTAAATATATAAATATCTCAATGCTTCTACACGAGTGTTCATCTGAATATATTCATTTTTTATTTCTCTGTATTCACATGTGTATATGTATGTAGCTATATTTCATGTATCGAGCCCAAGTGCGTTTATTTGCATCATTACTTCCATATCAGCTTACCTCGACTTCTCTTATAGCCAGTCTCTACCTCGTGGACTTAGACTTCGATAGAGATTTTGGAGTGTAAGTTCAAATCATTCGAGCACTACTATGTGTTTTCTATATTGAGCATCTCTGGATCTCACCTAGTGTTGACCCTCTCTCTGTCTCTCTTTCTCTCTAAATATATATATATGTGTGTGTGTGTGTGTGTGTATAAATGTACATTTATTTTCTCTCTCTTCCTCTCCCTCCCTCTTTCCCACCCTCCCTCCTCCTTCCCTCCTTCCCTCTCTCTCGCTTTCTCTCTCTCTCTCTCTCTCTCTCTATATATATATATATATAAACACACACGTGTGTGTATGTGTGTGTGTGTGTTTGTGTGGATATATAAAATTTTTATCGGTTCATGTAGGAAATATGCATTTTAAAATACTCATAGATACATTTGTACAAAACCTTTTAGTGCTAGATTTTAGTTGATGTTTTTCACCAAGTTAGTTTCTCTATAACAAATGATATTTAAATAAATTAGCATATAGTGTTGGATTATATATGACATTATAATAAGTATACACATTCATGTAAGTGAGAAAATTTAACGACATTCAAAGTTCAAATTAATTGGACATTGTCCATACGTAAGAAGTATAAACATAGAACAGTTTCATTACATTTATATTGTATTTCACACAAATACATCCATAAATGTGAGATATTGCTAAATAAACCCATATAAATTAGAAGTACATATATCCATATAAATAAGATACTTATAAAATATATCCATATCAATTAGATATATATAATTACGTCTATGCAAATTAGATGTTTGTAATTATGTCCATGTAAATGAGATATTTGTAATTACGAAAATGTAAATTTGAAGATTATAATTATAAGCATGTAAATGAGATACTTGATAAATATTTTATTTATTGTCCTAACATTAAAAATGTTTTTTTGGCTCCAGTAGTTGAGGATATGACTATAAATCTCCATTATTATTATTATTATTATTATTATTATTATTATTATTATTATTATTATTATTATTATTTTATTATTATTATTATTATTATTATTATTATTATTGAGTGAGAGAGCAGTGCATGCCATCAAAGTGACACTGGGGTAAAATATACGAAGCCCAATATACCCATCATGACTACCCGTCTGATAAAGGTACACCAGGCACATGCATCACAACCATATGTGCGCGACATGGTGATCTCATATCAAGATAAACAGCACATGACCTTGCAGGTGGGGCCCAGTTAGAATTTTCTTCAGGTTGAGTAGCCCATCCGCTCAAAAGGTCCCTGAATAAGGGTTGTTTAAGGATGTTGAAAGAACCACCCATGTTTCCAGAGGTGAATTATTCAAACCCCAAAGAATCCCTCTCAACACATGGCTATGATGCTCCCCCACTACTTCTGCTCGTGATCAGAGATGCACATATCGTCAGCCACTAAGGGACATGCTCAACTGGTTAAGGTCAAACAACTGACAAGCAAATCTGTGGTATTGAGCAGAATATTTGCTGTAGCCCATCTTTATTATTATTATTATTATTATTAATATTATTATTATTATTATTATTATTATCATTATTATTATTATTATTATTATTATTATTATTATTATTATTATTATTCAGTAGTTTTATTTTTATAGCGTGCTTTCACTTCACTACCGAGCGCAGCTCTGTGTGCCTTGGGTATGTGCTGTGATTTGTTGTGATGCTCTGATGGTTATTGTATGGAAAGTGTTCTGCGTAGGATGTATGCAGTGCCTAGTAGTGCAATTTTTCTGTATGTTATATGTGTTTGTAAGTCCTGGTGTTTTTGTTATGTAATTGTCTGAATATTTTTTAATCATGCTTAATGCACCTATTATGATAGGAATTGTTTCTGTTTTTAGATTCCACATTCTAGTTACCTCTATTTCCAGGTCTTTGTATTTTGAAAGTTTCTCCACTTCTTTTAGAGACACGTTGTCATCTGCTGGTATTGATACATCAATTAGAAAGCATTTTTTTTCTTTATGATCTCTGACAACTATATCTGGTCTGTTGGCCTTAATTTCTCTATCTGTGTGTATTGACATATCCCAGAGTATGGTTGTGACCTTTTCTGGTGTGTGCCTATACCATTTTTGCTGTTGTTATTCCATAATGTTGGCATAGCTTCCAGTGTATGTGGGTCCCAACTCTGTCGTGTCTGTGAATATACTCCTTCTTAGCCAGGACTGGGCAGCCAGAGATAACATGATTTATTATCCATCTCCACATATTCTGCAGTTACTTGTTATCTTTCTTTTCATTACATGTTTTTTGGTAATTTCTGATGGGGAGGCTTTGGTCTTGTGCTGCAATTAAAAATCCCTCTGTCTCGGATTTGAGTCCCGAGCTTTATTATTATCATCATCATCATCATCATCATCATCATCATCATCATCGTCGTCGTCATCGTCATCGTCGTCGTTGTCGTCATCTTCGTCGTCGTCGTCGTCGTCGTCGTCATCATCATCATCATCATCATCATTATTATTATCATTATTATTATCATTGAGTGAGAGAGCAGTTCATGCCATCAAAGTGACACTGGGGTAAACTATACGAAGCCCAATATACCCATCATGACTACCCGTCTGATAAAGGTACACCAGGCACATGCATCACAACCATATGTGCGCGACATGGTGATCTCATATCAAGATAAACAGCACATGACCTTGCAGGTGGGGCCCAGCTAGAATTTTCTTCAGGTTGAGTAGCCCATCCCGCTCAAAAGGTCCCTGAATAAGGGTTGTTTAAGGATGTTGAAAGAACCACCCATGTTTCCAGAGGTGAATTATTCATACCGCAAAGAATCTTTCTCAACACATGGCTATGATGCTCCCCCACTACTTCTGCTCGCGATCAGAGATGCACATATTGTCAGCCACTAAGGGACATGCTCAACTGGTTATGGTCAAACAACTGACAAGCAAATCTGTGGTATTGAGCAGAATATATTATTATTATTATTATTATCATTATTATTATTATTCAGTAGTTTTATTTTTATAGCGTGCTTTCACTTCACTACCGAGCGCAGCTCTGTGTGCCTTGGGTATGTGCTGTGATTTGTTGTGATGCTCTGATGGTTATTGTATGGAAAGTGTTCTCCGTAGGATGTGTGCAGTGCCTAGTAGTGCAATTTTCTGTATGTTATATGTGTTTGTAAGTCCTGGTGTTTTTGTTATGTAATTGTCTGAATATTTTTTAATCATGCTTAATGCACCTATTATGATAGGAATTGTTTCTGTTTTTAGATTCCACATTCTAGTTACCTCTATTTCCAGGTCTTTGTATTTTGAAAGTTTCTCCACTTCTTTTAGAGACACGTTGTCATCTGCTGGTATTGATACATCAATTAGAAAGCATTTTTTTTCTTCATGATCTCTGACAACTATATCTGGTCTGTTGGCCTTAATTTCTCTATCTGTGTGTATTGACATATCCCAGAGTATGGTTGTGACCTTTTCTCGTGTGTGCCTATACCATTTTTGCTGTTGTTATTCCATAATGTTGGCATAGCTTCCAGTGTATGTGGGTCCCAACTCTGTCGTGTCTGTGAATATACTCCTTCTTAGCCAGGACTGGGCAGCCAGAGATAACATGATTTATTATCCATCTCCACATATTCTGCAGTTACTTGTTATCTTTCTTTTCATTACATGTTTTTGGTAATTTCTGATGGGGAGGCTTTGGTCTTGTGCTGCAATTAAAAATCCCTCTGTCTCGGATTTGAGTCCCGAGCTTTATTATTATCATCATCATCATCATCATCATCATCATCATCATCATCGTCGTCGTCATCGTCATCGTCGTCGTTGTCGTCATCTTCGTCGTCGTCGTCGTCGTCGTCGTCATCATCATCATCATCATCATCATTATTATTATCATTATTATTATCATTGAGTGAGAGAGCAGTTCATGCCATCAAAGTGACACTGGGGTAAACTATACGAAGCCCAATATACCCATCATGACTACCCGTCTGATAAAGGTACACCAGGCACATGCATCACAACCATATGTGCGCGACATGGTGATCTCATATCAAGATAAACAGCACATGACCTTGCAGGTGGGGCCCAGCTAGAATTTTCTTCAGGTTGAGTAGCCCATCCCGCTCAAAAGGTCCCTGAATAAGGGTTGTTTAAGGATGTTGAAAGAACCACCCATGTTTCCAGAGGTGAATTATTCATACCGCAAAGAATCTTTCTCAACACATGGCTATGATGCTCCCCCACTACTTCTGCTCGCGATCAGAGATGCACATATTGTCAGCCACTAAGGGACATGCTCAACTGGTTATGGTCAAACAACTGACAAGCAAATCTGTGGTATTGAGCAGAATATATTATTATTATTATTATTATCATTATTATTATTATTCAGTAGTTTTATTTTTATAGCGTGCTTTCACTTCACTACCGAGCGCAGCTCTGTGTGCCTTGGGTATGTGCTGTGATTTGTTGTGATGCTCTGATGGTTATTGTATGGAAAGTGTTCTCCGTAGGATGTGTGCAGTGCCTAGTAGTGCAATTTTCTGTATGTTATATGTGTTTGTAAGTCCTGGTGTTTTTGTTATGTATTTGTCTGAATATTTTTTTATCATGCCTAATGCATCTACTATGATAGGAATTGTTTCTGTTTTCAGATTCCACATTCTAGTTACCTCTATTTCCAGGTCTTTGTATTTTGAGAGTTTCTCCATTTCTTTTAGAGACACGTTGTCATCTGCTGGTATTGATACATCAATTAGAAAGCATTTTTTTTTCTTCATGATCTCTGACAACTATATCTGGTCTGTTGGCCTTAATTTCTCTATCTGTGTGTATCGGCATATCCCAGAGTATGGTTGCTTTCTCGTTTTCTGTTACCTTTTCTGGTGTGTGTCTATACCATCTTTTTTCTGTTGTTATTCCATAATGTTGGCATAGCTTCCAATGTATGTAGGTTCCAACTCTGTCATGTCTGTGAATATATTCCTTCTTAGCCAGAACTGGGCAGCTAGAGATAATATGATTTATTGTTTCTTGTCCATCTCCACATATTCTGCAGTTACTTGTAATATTTCCTTTCATTACATGTTTTTGGTAATTTCTGGTGGGGAGGCTTTGGTCTTGTGCTGCAATTAAAAATCCCTCTGTTTCTGCTTTGAGTCCTGAGCTTCTCAACCATTGCTGGGATTTTTCTTTGTCTATTTCTTTTGCGTTTAGTTTAGTGCAGTATTTACCATGAAGGGGCTTTTCTTGCCATCGTTTTATCATGGTTCGTTGCTGTTCTACTTTTAGTTTGGATTTCATTTGTTTTATAGCTTTTGTTATTTCTTCATCAACTTCTTCTTCTTTGTGTTTATTAGGTGGTATGATTTCTTGTTTGTATTTGTCAGCTTCCTTAAATACTGAGAACAGTTTTTTGTTTTGCTCGTGTTTTGCTGCTATCTGGATCAGTTTTCCTTCCTTCTGAAGTAGGTATTTTTGCTGTCCTATGGTGGTTATTTTATAGTAGTTTTCCAGCTGTATAAGGCCTCTACCACCTTCTATACGTTGTATATATAGTCTTTCTATGTCAGATTTTGGGTGATGCATCCTAGATCCTGTCAGTATTTTTCTTGTTTTCCTATCTATTTTGGACAGTCCATTTCGTGTCCAGTTAAGGATATTGTAGCTGTAACTTATAACTGGGACAGCTAAAGTGTTGATACCTATTAACTTTTTTTTCAGCATTGAGCTCTGTTTTTAGTATTGATCTGACTCGGCTATAATATATTTTTTTTATTTTCTCTTTCATTTGTGTGTGTTGTGTCTTATCTAGTTCATGGATTCCTAAGTATTTGTAAGTTTGGCTTTGGTCTAATTCTTTTATTTCATTGGTTTTATCTAGTGTGATGTTGTTACTCTTAACTAGTTTTCCTCTTTTCATGGTTACTTTGGCGCATTTTT